>NC_053027.1:435828610-435838928 GCF_003073215.2 Triticum urartu | reverse complement strand
CGAACGAGGAAGGAAATGAAGAGAGGAAAATGAAGCCGAGTCATCAAAGAGGTTGAATTTGCAAATATGCACCTTGGCAGTCACATCCAACTGTGACCTTTTCGTTTACCCTGTATTAGGAAAAAGGTGTGCCGGACTATATCTGGGGGTCCGGCCAGTCATACTTCCCGCAGCCAGGATCCAGATCCCGCCGTGAAGATGGGGGCTGATGCGGGGGTGATGCCAGACTGTCCTCTAGCTGCGGATGATGTATCCATCACCAACTCGGAAGTGGAGAGTGCCATGAATCATCAGTGCCGCAGGGCCGTTTTACAAGACCCTGGCTTTTCAGAAGAGGCATTTAACACCTTCAGCTTGGCTGATGCATATATCCGTGCTGCTCGAGATGGGCTTAACAGAGCCACAAAGCATCATTTAAAAGATGTGCAGGTAAGTTTACTTTGTCTGACTATGATAACCATATGCCAGTAGCCCCCGAGACTTAAAGTAGTTGGGACAACGGATTTGAGGATCACTGCATGACCAGGTTCTGTTGGAGAAGAATGACGTGCTAGCCCAAGAGCTAGAAAAGTGCCGGACGCAGTTAAACACAATGACTGTCGAACTGGAAAAATCCAAAGCGGCGTCTTCCGGTGATATTTCCCTCCATCGAGAAACAGTTATTGCATAGCGACCGTGTTAACACTACAGATTTATCTCATAATAGGATCATCAGATCAATTGGAGGAAAAAGAGTCGAAAAGACTGCATGCCGCAGGTAAGCGGGTTTTGACCCGTGTCAGATAGGAGAAAAACAAACTCCAAGATGCAAACACCCAGCCGGGCGAAGAGCTGAAGGATGTGCGGGCCCAGCTAGCTGACTCCGTGAAGGAGAACAAAAAACTGCGAGGCGGCATATTCAGTATGCGACCGTATTTACCTTATAACAATTTGGAAGTAAAAGTAGTTCATATAGCTGTGATTGCAGGTATATTGACGGGTCGTCCCGAAGAGGAGGTGTCCGGATCATCAAGTGATCTTCTGCAAGGGCTGTCGTAGTTGCACGAGAAAGCTCGGCAGGCAATGCAGTGTGTAGCCAAGGCCTTATGGCCATCCGACTCCCCTCCAGGGAGTATGGAGAAGCTTGTAGAGATGTTCAAGGGAGCGCGGCGGCGTATCCGACTATGGAAGATATCGGCCTGAAGAGAGGGTGCGCGAGAGGCCTGGGCCATGGTAAAAACACGATATACCAAGCTAGATCCGAATCACATGGCCCGGGTTGGACCGCTAGGGTCAAATGGGGAAGAAATTCCCGTTAGTTTAGTATATGGCCAAGTGGAGGTGGCTGCTAGATACTCTCAACAGGATTGTAAATTAGACCGCCTGTTGGATGGTATAGAGGAGGAAGTTTTTAAGTCCTAAGTGACTATGTATTTTCCATCTAGCTGTATTGTAAAACAATTTTCATGGCCGACCTTTTCGCTTCAATCCCTCGACCCGAAGGTGTGGAGTGTTTCGAATACCTGAGCGGCAAAATAAACCGGGGTATTGATATGTCCATTTTGCATCATGCTTTTATATTGATATTTATTGCATTATGGGCTGTTATTACACATTATGTCACAATACTTATGCCTATTCCCTCTTATTTTACAAGGTTTACATAAAGAGGGAGAATGCCGGCAGCTGGGATTCTGGGCTGGAAAAGGAGAAAATATTAGAGACCTATTCTGCACAGCTCCAAAAGTCCTGAAACTTCACGGAAGACGTTTTCAGAATATATAAAAAATACTCAGCGGAAGAAGTTCACCAGGGGGCCACACCCTGCCCACAAGGGTGGGGGCTCGCCCTACCCCCTGGGTGTGCCCCCTACCTCGTGGGCCCCCTGGTGGCCCTCCGGTGGCCATCTTCTGCTATATGAAGTCTTTCGATGGGAAAAAACATAAGCCATCTTCTTGAACGAAACTCCGCCGCCACGAGGTGGATCCTTGGCGGAACCAATCTAGGGCTCTGGCGGAGCTGTTCTGCTGGGGAAACTTCCCTCCGGGAGGGGGAAATCATCATCATCGTCATTACCAATGCTCCTCTCATCGGGAGAGGGCAATCTCCATCAACATCTTCATCAGAACCATCTCCTCTCAAAACCCTAGTTCATCTCTTGTATCCAATTCTTGTCTCCAAGTCCGGGATTGGTGCTAGTAGGTTGCTAGTAGTGTTAATTACTCCTTGTAGTTGATGGTAGTTGGTTTATTTGGTGGAAGATCATATGTTCAGATCCTATATGCATATTAATACCCCTCTGATTATGAACATGTTTATTCTTTGTGAGTAGTTACGTTCGTTCCTGAGGACATGGGAGAAGTCTTGCTATTAGCAGTCATGTGAATTTGGTATTCGTTCGATATTTCGATGAGATGTATGTTGTCTCTCCTCTAGAGGTGCTATGTGAACATCGACTACATGAAACTTCACCATTATTTGGGCCTAGAGGAAGGCATTGGGAAGTAATAAGTAGATGATGGGTTTCTAGAGTGACAAAAGCTTAAACCCTAGTTTATGCGTTGCTTCGTAAGGGGCTGATTTGTATCCATATGTTTCATGCTATGGTTAGGTTTACCTTAATACTTTTGTTGTAGTTGTGGATGCTTGCAATAGAGGTTAATCATAAATGGGATGCTTGTCCAAGTAAGGACAGTACCCAAGCACCGGTCCACCCACATATCAAATTATCAAAGTACAGAACGCGAATCATACAAATGTGCTGAAAACTAGCTTGATGATATTCCCATGTGTCCTCGGGAGCGCTTTTCCTTATATAAGAGTTTGTCCAGGCTTGTCCTTTGCTACAAAAAGGATTGGGCCACCTTGCTACACTTTATTTACTTTTGTTACTTGTTGCTCATTACAAATTATCCTATCACAAAACTATCTGTTACCACTTATTTCAGTACTTGGAGAGAATACCTTGCTGGAAACCGCTTATCATTTCCTTCTTCTCCTCGTTGGGTTCGACACTCTTACTTATCGAAAGGACTACGATAGATCCCCTATACTTGTGGGTCATCAAGACTCTTTTCTGGCGCCGTTGCCGGGGAGTGAAGCGCCTTTGGTAGGTGGAATTTGGTAAGGAAAAATTTATATAGTGTGCTGAAATTTACTGTCACTTGTTACTATGGAAAGTAATCCTCTGAGGGCTTGTTCGGGGTATCTTCACCCCGACCAGTAGAGCAAAGAGTTGCTCCTCAACCTACTGAACCTACTGAAAATGAAAATGTCTGCTTTGAAATTCCTTCGGGTATGATAGAAAAACTGCTAGCTAATCCTTTTAGGAGATGGAACAAAGCATCCTGATGAGCACTTAATATATGTGGATGAAGTTTGTGGATTATTTAAGCTTGCAGGTATCCCGATGATGTTGCAAGAAGAAGGTCTTCCCTTTATCTTTGAAGGGAGATGACATGGTATAGGCTATGTGATGAGATCATGGAACTATAGATTTGGAATTTCATCAAAAGTATTACCCTATGCATCTTGTTCATCGTGATCGCAATTATATATATAATTTTTGGCCTCGCGAAGGAGAAAGCCATCGCTCAAGCTTGGGGAGGCTTAAATCAATGTTATATTCATGCCCCAATCATGAGCTCTCAAGAGAAATGATTATTCAAAAATTTTATGCTTGGCTTTCTGATAACAATTGCACCATGCTCGATACTTGTGCTGGCTCTTTTATGATGAGGGCTATTGAATTCAAATGGGATTTATTGGAAAGAATTAAACGCAACTCTAAAGATTGGGACCTCGACAAGGTAAGGAGTCAGGTATGACACCTAGGTTTGATTGTGTTAAATCTTTTATGGATACCGATGTTTTCCGTAAATTTAGCACTAAATATGGACTTAACTCTGAGATAGTAGCTTCTTTCTGTGAATCTTTTGCTTCTTATGTTGATCTCCCCAAGGAGAAGTGGTTTAAATATCATCCTCCCATAGAAGTAAAAGTAGCTGCACCTATTAAAGTTGAAGAAAAGACTATCACTTATAATGATCCTATTGTTCCTGCTGCTTATGTTGAGAAACCCCCTTTTCCTGTTAGGATAAAGGATCATGCTAAAGCTTCAATTGTGGTTCGTAAAAGAAATATTAAAACTTATACACCTTCTAAGCAAATTAAAGTTGAACCTGATATTGCTATTGTTAAGATCTCTTGGCCTGATAAATATGATGGGCATGTATTTATTTCTGTGATGAAACTGGTAGAATTGCTAAACCTTGTGCTTAAAGATAAACCTAGACACGGTAGGCATGCCTGTTATTTCTGTTAAAATAGGAGATCATTGTTATCATGGCCTTATGTGATATGGGTGCCCAGTGCTAGGTGGCAATACCTTTAGCCTATATAGAGAAATATGCATGATATTGCACCTGTTGAAGTTAGAAGATATTGGTGTCACAATTAACTTGCCAATAGAGATACTATTTCACCAATGGGAATTGTTAGAGATGGTTGAAGTCTTGTGTGGGAAACTAAATATCCTGCTGATTTTCTTGTCTTGGGTTCCCCACAAGATAGCTTTTGTCCCATTATATTGGTAGACCCTTACATACACTGTTTAATGCTTACCATAGATTGCAAAAGGATGTTGTTACTATCGTTTAGATGATATGACTCATGAGTTTAATTTCTCTAAATTTAGTAGACAACACCGTGAAGAAGAATTACCTAGTAAGGATGAAATTATTGGTCTTGCTTCTATTGCCGTACCTCCTAGTGATCCTTTAGAACAATATTTGCTAGACCATGAAAATGATATGTTTATGAATGAAAGAAGGGAAATAGATGAAGTATTATTTAAACAGGAACCTATTCTGAAAAACAATTTGCCTGTTGAAATCCTAGGGGATCCTCCTCCACCCAAGGGTGATCCCGTGTTTGAGCTTAAACCGTTGCCTGATACTCTTAAATATGCTTATCTTGATGAGAAAAAGATATATCCTGTTATTATTAGTGCTAACCTTTCAGAGCATGAGGAAGAGAGATTATTGAAAACTCTGAAGAAGCACCGTGCTGCTATTGGGTATACTCTTGATGATCTTAAGGGCATTAGTCCCACTCTATGTCAACATAAAATAAATTTGGAAGAAGATGCTAAACCAGTTCGTGATCATCAACGACGACTGAATCCTAAAATGAAAGAAGTGGTAAGAAAGGAAATACTAAAGCTCCTTGAGGCAGGTATAATTCTATCCCGTTGCCTGATAGTCAGTGGGTTAAGTCCCTGTCCATTTGTCCCTAAGAAGGGAGGTATTTACTGTCGTTCCTAATGATTAAAGATGAATTGATTCCTCAAAGAATTATTACAGGTTATAGGATGGTAATTGATTTCCGTAAATTAAATAAGGCCACTAAAAACGATCATTACCCCTTACCTTTTATCTATCAAATGCTAGAAAGATTATGCAAACATACACATTTTTGCTTTCTAGATGGTTATTCTGGTTTCTCTCAAGTACCTGTGTCTGCCAAGGATCAATCAAAGACTACTTTTGCTTGCCCTTTTGGTACTTTTGCTTATAGACGTATGCCTTTTGGTTTATGTAATGCACCTGCTACCTTTCAAAGATGCATGATGGCTATATTCTCTGACTTTTGTGAAAAGTTTGTGAGGTTTTCATGGATGATTTCTCTGTCTATGGATCTTCTTTTGATGATTGCTTGAGCAACCTTGATCGAGTTTTGCAGAGATGTGAAGAAACTAATCTTGTCTTGAATTGGGAAAAGTGCCACTTTATGGTTAATGAAGGTATTGTCTTGGGGCATAAAGTTTCTGAAAGAGGTATTGAGGTTGATAAAGCCAAGGTTGATGCTATTGAAAAGATGCCATGTCCCAAGGACATCAAAGGTATAAGAAGTTTCCTTGGTCATGCCGGATTTTATAGGAGGTTCATTAAGGACTTCTCAAAAATTTCTCGGCCTCTGACTAATTTATTACAAAAAGATATACCATTTGTCTTTGATGATGATTGTGTAGAAGCATTTGAAATACTTAAGAAAGCATTGATCTCTGCACCTATTGTTCAGCCACCTGATTGGAATTTACCCTTTGAAATTATGTGTGATGCTAGTGATTATGCTATAGGTGTTGTTCTAGGACAAAGAGTTGATAAGAAATTAAACGTTATTCAATATGCTAGTAAAACCCTAGACAATGCTCAAAGAAATTATGCTACTACTGAAAAGAATTCTTAGCAGTTGTATTTGCTTGTGATAAGTTTAGACCTTATATTGTTGATTCTAAAGTAACTATTCACACTGATCATGTGCTATTAAATATCTTATGGAAAAGAAAGATGCTAAACCTAGACTTATTAGATGGGTTCTCTTGCTACAAGAATTTGACTTACATATTGTTGATAGAAAGGGAGCTGAGAACCCCGTTGCAGACAACTTGTCTAGGTTAGAAAATGTGCTTGATGAACCACTTCCTATTGATGATATCTTTCCGGATGAGCAATTAAATGTCATAAATGCTTCTCATACTGCTCCATGGTATGCTGATTATGCTAATTACATTGTTGCTAAGTTTATACCACCTAGTTTCACATACCAGCAAAATAAAAAGTTCTTCTATGATTTGAGGCATTTACTTTTGGGATGACCCACATCTTTATAAAGAAGGAGTAGATGGTGTTATTAGACGTTGTGTACCTGAGCATGAACAAGAACAGATCCTACACAAGTGTCACTCCGAAGCTTATGGAGGACACCATGCTGGAGATAGTACTGCACATAAGGTATTGCAATCTGGTTTTTATTGGCCTATTCTCTTCAAGGATGCCCGTAAGTTTGTCTTATCTTGTGATGAATGTCAAAGAATTGGTAATATTAGTAGACGTCAAGAAATGCCTATGAACTATTCACTCGTTATTGAACCATTTGATGTTTGGGGCTTTGACTATATGGGACCTTTTCCTTCCTCTAATGGATATACACATATTTTAGTTGCTGTTGATTACGTTACTAAGTGGGTAGAAGCTATTCCAACTAGTAGTGTTGATCATAAAACTTCTATTAAAATGCTTAAAGAAGTTATTTTTCCAAGATTTGGAGTCCCTAGATATTTAATGACTGGTGGTGGTTCACATTTTATTCATGGTGCTTTTCGTAAATGCTTGCTGAATATGATGTTAATCATAGAATTGCATCTCCTTATCACCCACAGTCTAGTGGTCAAGTAGAATTGAGTAATAGAGAGCTCAAGTTAATTTTGCAAAAGACTGTTAGTAGATCTAGAAAAAATTGGTCCAAGAAACTTGATGATGCATTATGGGCCTATAGAACTGCATATAAAAATCCTATGGGTATGTCTCCGTATAAAATGGCTTATGGAAAAGCATGTCACTTACCTCTCAGAACACAAGGCATATGGGCTATTAAAGAGACTCAATTATGATTTAAACTTGCCGGTGAGAAGAGGTTATTTGATATTAGCTCACTTGATGAATGGAGAACCCAAGCCTACGAAAATGCCAAGTTGTTTAAAGAAAAAGTTAAAAGATGGCATGACAAAAGGATACAAAAGCATGAGTTTAATGTAGGTGATTATGTATTGCTATACAACTCTCGTTTAAGATTTTTTGCAGGAAAACTTCTCTCTAAATGGGAAGGTCCTTACGTTATCGAGGAGGTCTATCTGTTCCGGTGCCATAAAAATCAATAACTTTGAAGGCACAAATCAAGGTGGTGAACGGTTCAAGACCAAATTTGTGCCTTCGAAGTTGTTGATTTTTATGGCACCGGAACGATAGACCTCCTCGATAACGTAAGGACCTTCCCATTTAGAGAGAAGTTTTCCTGCAAAAAATCTTAAACGAGAGTTGTATAGCAATACATAATCACCTACATTAAACTCACGCTTTTGTATCCTTTTATCATGCCATCTTTTAACGGCACAAATCCGAAGGTGGTGAACGGTCAAAGAATCAAACATTATGTAACGCCCCGGATGTAATTTACCATATTTGTATTCCAACTCTTGCCATTTTCGGCACTAAGTTATTATATTCCCTCGTGGTTGGGTTTTGTCTTTAGTTTTGCATTTTGCCCATGTCATGCATCTCATATCATGTCATCATGTGCATCTATGCATACGTGTTCGTCTCATGCATCCGAGCATTTTTCCCGTTGTCCGTTTTGCATTCCGACACTCCTATGTCCTCCGGCACCCCCTTTTTCCTCTTTTCGTGTGCGGGTGTTAGACGTTCTCGGATTGGACCGAGATTTGCCAAGCGGCCTTGGTACACCACCGGTAGACCGCCTGTCAAGTTTCGTGCCATTTGGAGTCTCGTTTGATACTCCAACGGTTAACCGGGGAACCGTAAAGGCCTCGTGTGTGTTGCAGCCCAACACCCCTCCAAAGTGGCCCAAAACCCATCCAAACACCCCTCCATCCTCTCGGTCCGTTCGATCACGATCGCGTGGCCGAAAACCGCACCTCATTTGGACACCCTCTACCTATAAATATGTGCTCTTGTTTCGGGTTGTGTCTGTGTGTTTCGGTCTCTATGTGCCTGAAATATTAGCCGCCACCCTCAGTTGACTCTCCCTAGCTCCTAGAATGCTATTTAATACCCGTGCCGGCGCTTGCGCTCCTCCGAGTAATTGTCGTGTCCAAAACCCTAGCTCTAGCCTCCTCCGGCCGCCGCCGGACACGTCCGTCGTCGCCCGCGCCCAATCCCCACGCGCCACGTCACCGCCGCCACCCGCGCCCCGCCGCGGCCCGCTCGGGCCCGCCGCCGGCCCCCGCGGCCCGCGTGCCTCACCCCGCCGTCCGCTCGCCCGCGCCTCCACCTCGCCGCTCCGCCGCCCGGCCGCAACCGCCGGCCGCCGCCTCCGCTCAACGCCGCGCGATTAAGAGGTAGGCAATGATGGGTAGAGCGCTAATCCATGAGCACATAGGCATAATAACCTCACCATACGTATGGCAGACAAATCACTAGGTTACCCTCGAACCTCCGGCCGGGCCAGTTACACGCGATTCCGCCTTCCTAGATCACGAGCTTCGTAGAAAGGGCCACCACACGGGCTCTCCACGCCCCACTCATTAAAAACAATCCGAAAATAATTCACCGCCGCGCTCTCTCATCCCGCTCTACACAACGACGCCGCCGCCTCGCCTTCACCACGTTCATGCACTCAATCACACACTCAACACAAGCTCAAACAACTACAACGAGATCGCGACTCAATACACCACCTCCATATCTCAAAACAATGGATCTATTCGAACTGCGCATGATGCAACACACTCATGTAGAAAAAATAAACTAAGACGCCCGCCGAGCTCCCGCTCCGCCCTCGCCGGCGCGCCCTCGCCCGCCATTCCTCGGCGTGCCACCGGCCGGACCTCCCCGGCCCCGATCCAGCGAGCTCCGCGCCCCGCGCTGCCGTCCTCTTCTTCAACTCCGGCAAGAGCGCCGGTGAACCTTGGGATCCACGTCGCTCAGATCCAGATCGGGTCAAACCCTAGGTTGACCTCATATTTTTCCTAAGTCTGCAACATTTTCTAGAACATCTAATTATACACGATCATATCTCTGCATCAACTCATCGTAGCTCCGTTTCGTGGTTGCAGGGACTTCTCAAAAAGATCGAAGTGATGTGCGGCATTGTAATCCAAAGAAATAGCATTCATCCACCACTGGCTCTTAAAAGATTTATTAAATAGGTGAGATGAAGTATGTTTAGATGCTGCTATGCCAATTCAAACTTTTAAATTTAAGTCTCTCCAATATGCACCGACAGTATTATGTGGTAGTAGCGCCACAATCTTATAGGCCTAAGTACTTCTAATAAGTATTGTACCAATTGCCATTTGCCGAATCATGTGTGTCTCTCGTTTCAAAATTGGTGAATTGCTCAATACGTGAATTTGTGGTAAACTAACAAGCAAAGACTCAAATCGTACAAGACGCTCCAAGCAAAACACATATCATGTGGTAAATAAAAATATAGCTCCAAGTAAAGTTACCGATAGAAGTAGACGAAAGAGGGATGCCTTCCGGGGCATCCCCAAGCTTTGCTTTTAGGTGTCCTTAGATTATCTTGGGGGTGCCATGGGCATCCCCATTAGGCTCTTGCCACTCCTTGTTCCATAATCCATCAAATCTTTACCCAAAACTTGAAAACTTCACAACACAAAACTTAAAGTAGAAAATCTCGTGAGCTCCGTTAGCGAAAGAAAACAAAACACCACTTCAAGGTACTGTAATGAACTCATTCTTTATTTATATTGGTGTTAAACCTACTGTATTCCAACTTATCTATGGTTTATAAACTA
>NC_053027.1:435803982-435827610 GCF_003073215.2 Triticum urartu | reverse complement strand
GAGAGAGATACCTCAAGAGATGTACTGAGGAAATTTGGCATGCAAGATTGCAAAGGCGTCAAAATTCCTATGCCCACAAATGGTCATCTGTGCACTGATTAAAATGGTATTGACTTCGATCATAAGGTATACCGCTCCATGATAGGTTCCTTATTGTACTTATGTGCATCTAGGCCAGATATAATGCTTAGTGTTTGCATGTGTGCCCGATTTCAAGCTGCACCGAAGGAATCACACCATAAGGCTGTGAAGCATATTCTTCGATATCTAGCTCACACACCAACACTTGGATTATGGTACCCCAAGGGCTCGGCTTTTGATTTTGTTGGATATTCTGACTCTGACTATGCTGGTGATCGTGTGGATCGCAAGTCAACGTCTGGTACATGTCATTTCCTCGGACGATCTTTGGTCTGTTGGTCCTCGAAGAAACAGAACTGCGTATCACTATCTACTGCTGAAGCTGAGTACATTGCCGCTGGTTCTTGCTGTGCCCAATTGCTATGGATGAAGCAAACTCTCAAGGACTACGGCGTCAACATGAAGAATGTACCTCTCTTCTGTGACAATGAGAGTGCCATCAAGATTGCACACAACCCAGTTCAGCACTCGAAGACAAAGCACATTCAGATTCGTCATCATTTTCTTCGTGATCATGTGTTGAAGGGCAACATTTCTATTGAGCATGTGAAGACTGAAGAACAGCTAGCCGATATCTTCACAAAGCCCTTGGATGAGAAGAGATTTAGCAAGTTGCGGTGTGAGCTAAATATCTTAGAGTCTTTAAATGTTCTTTGAAAAGGACACTCATCCTAACACTTATGCAAAATTGATGACTTAGATGTGCAACACATGAAGAAATGTTTTTCTTCAATCAATGAAGAATAACGCTCTTAGTGTGAAGAAATTAACGTAGAATTTGATTCTCAGAACCCTACCATAATTGTACGCGGTGTCTGAAATCATCATTCTTATACGGTGGGTCACGCCATCACCAAAAGTTGAAATTCCTCAAATTATTCACATTCTTCAACTTTGCATAGTCTTCACTGGTTCCGTCGTTTTTCTTCATTGGCTATATATATATATGAGTTTATGTCCTCTACAGCATTCACTTATTGCTATTTCTTCAAGTTGGTTTTCTGCTAAGTGAATGTGATCGGACCCTTCCCCTCTATGCTATACTCAACCCAATCTGTTCACAAATTCTTTATGTGCGTTCTATTTGAAACTCGTTCAAAATCTTCACTTTGTCCTTGTTAGCTGAAGAAATTGCGAACGGAACTTTAAAACCTATCTTATCAAAATTTTCGGTCTTGCCGCTCAAACCGTTCCGCATCCCTCGATACACTTATCCACTCACCCATGATCTAACACGATCTCCACCTCTCACTACATGGGTGACACATGTCATGCGAATGAGAAGGGTCAGGGGCACGTTCGTCCAATTTCTTCGGGCGAGCAGTTTTTCACCGTGGCTATAAATACCCCTCCTTCCCTTCCTCACTTCTTTTACTCCATGTTTGGGGATATTACTGCTGGGCGTAAACCGGCCTATCTGGGCCGGGTCAACTTCATCAGTAGTTCAAGAGTGCTAAAAGCCCAAGAAGACAGATGAGGGCCTAAGGCCCGTAGTCGGTTTAAGACTTGTAGCTGTAAACCGGTATTTGTATATAAACTTGTATTGTAAGTTAGGAATAAGGAGAGACCAACCCGGATACGAATATCGACCGGTGTTGGGACTTTGTGAACCGACGGGCGTCACCCGTGTATATAAGGGGACGACCCGGCGGCGGTTCAAGGACAACAGACAACAACTCGAGACATAGGCGAAGCTTGTTTGCTCCCTAGTCATCGAAACCCCATCAATTCCATCACAACTAGACGTAGGCTTTTACCTTCATCGAAGGGGCCGAACTAGTATAAACTCTCTTGCGTCCCTGTGTCCGCTTTAACCCCTTCAAGCTAACCCGTCGCGATGGCTCCACGACTAAGTCCTTTCTCTAGGACATCTGCCGTGACAAAACCACGACAGTTGGCGCCCACCGTGGGGCTATCGCATGATGGTTTCAGGTTCTTGGAGGGCCGCTTTGAAGGACTCGAGGGCTACGCTGTAGGCCGGATGACTAAGAGTCGTCGCGGCAAGCTCTACATCGACGATGCAGGCTGGGGCCCCGAGGCCGGCTCAGTTGAGTACGGGTACCGGGTCCCCTTTGGTGGCATTCACGTTTTCATTGGCAAGATCGGTGAACCGGGCCCTGAGCCGGACATCTGCACCGACCTCGTCGAGACGGCTCAGCGTGCGCGATCCGCCCGGGTTAAACCGGCCATGAAGCGTGCCTTCGTGGGAGTCATCCATGGAGGAAGTTATGAGGATGGATCGGAATCTCGCGGCGAGACCGTCGTTTGTTCCGATGACGAGTCATCGACCGGAGAAACCGAATCTCTTTATCAGCTACAAGATGGCCGGATTGGGGGCTGTTCCGATGGCGACAGTATTCCGGACCCCTCTGATCTGCCCAACCGGGTTGGAATATTCATGGCCGGCACACAAGCAGCGCTTCATTCTTCGACCGCTGCGGCAACAACCTCCGGTTCAGCAGCGGCGACGGCTGCCGGGGCAGGAGGCCCTGTGCGCCCGCCGGCTCAAGTTCTATCAGAGCTATTTGATGCATTGGCTGTGCTTATGGCGGAAGCTAATCCGGCGGATCAGGGTCCACAACGCGGAGATTGCAAAGGTAAAGGAACAGATCACCCAGGCCAAGGCGGATCTGGCAGCTGAGGACACCAGGATGGCCACAGAGCGGGCCGCTCTAGACGCACAAGCCTACAGGCTCATGTTGGACCAGAGCGCGTCGCATGAAGTCATGAGGAGGAAGTACCGATCCCGTTTGCCTCCGGTTTTCGAGGCCAGAGACCTTTTCAACACCCCGGGAGCAGGAACCAGTAATCCGCTGGAGGGAAACCGGGCGGAAGCTCCTGGGACCGGTGCACCGGTTCAGCCTCGTCGGATGGACCCGCCTCGTCAAAACACCGTTATACCTCAGGCTGTTTTAACACCTCCGGGTCACTACTCCAACCCAATGGACAATCTCGTCGCCGCTGCTGCACGGCTGGAGGCCATTCCAATTGAAGGTGACTCGCCGCAGGCAGTAGAGACGCGACGGGTCAAGGAGCTTCTGAGGACAGCTTTGGCAACAGGAAGCGTACTCGTACAGCCGCGACCGGATCCACTCGACCCCCCGTCCAAGCCGGAGCTATAGCAGACATATGGATGAACCGGCAGTGTCGAGTAATGAACGACGTGGAGCACCCCGTGGCAACAACCCGGCGGGTGGTGCTGATAACGCTCAGGAAGTGGTGGACCGGGCCCGAGCGCGCAGGGAGGCCGAGTTAGCCGCACAGCATCAGGCTCGGCAGCTCACGCCGGTTCGTCCAACTATCTCGATCGAACCTGGTGTTACTTCTAGTTCTTTGGGGGTGCCTTGCCTTATCCCCGCTTTACGCAATGTGCGCCTGCCCAAGGATTTCAAAGGCCCGCGCAAGGTACCAAATTACACGGCGGATCAACCTCCAGAGACATGGGTGGAGAGCTATGAGATGGCCATGGAGATGCTTGATGTGGATGACGCGGCGTGTGCGAAATACTTCACCATGATGCTTGAAGGAACGGCCCGTACTTGGTTAAAAAGCTTGCCGGCTAATTCTATCAGTTCATGGGCCCAATTACGAGCCCGGTTTATCAGCAATTTCAAGGATACATGTAAACAGCCTATGTCGATAGTGGACTTAGCTGCATGCGTCCAGGAGGAAGGAGAATCAACGACTCATTGGGTGCGCCGGGTTTCACAAGTGTTGCACTCATCAGACCGCATCAACGCTGACACCGCAGTATTAACCCTAGAAGGCAACTGCCGGTTTGGGCCCCTGAAGCTGAAGTTGGGACGGATGAAGCGTCATTGCACTGACATGGGGACCCTCATGGCCGCTTTGGTGAAATATGCTGATTCTGATAGTACCAAGGATCCCGAATCTGATGATGACAAGGACAGGGAAGGGAAAGAGGAACAGCAACTCCAAAGGTCAGCAGCATCACTGGGCAGGCAATGGTGGTGGAGTTAAGCGATAAAGCGGATGGTAACATGGACTTTGTGGCTAATACCAACACGCAGGACAATGGCCAGCGACGCAAGGGTAAACCGAAAAATCGCAATGGGGCACCCAACCCTAACCCGGACCGCCTAAACTATCTACTGAGCCAGCCCTGTCCAAGACATGGGACGAAGGAGGCGCCAGCAAACCACCTTTGGAAGGATTGCTTCATTATGCAGGAGTTCAAGAATTCTAATGCTTTCCGGTATGATCACGGCTCCGGCGGTGGCTCAGGGTCCGGGCCGGGTTACGGTGGAGGAAATTCCGGTTCAGGATTTAATGGTAATCCGGGCGGACATAATAATCAAAATAGTCAGAACAACCAGGGTGGTTACAACCAACAGCAGCAACAGTCAGGTTACCAGAGCAACCCAAAGCAGTTGAGTAGTGGGCAGTACCATGTCTTCACCACTAGCTTGGACAAGCGAGACCGGAAGGTTCAGAGGCGGGAGGTCAACTCTGTTGAACCGGCCATACCCCGTTATCTACGCTGGTCTGAACAGCCAATCATATGGAGCAGAGAGGATCACCCTCCCCAGGTTGATAATCCGGGTCAGTTGGCTCTGGTGGTGGCGCCTCAGGTGGGAGGTTACAAGTTCACCAAGGTGCTCATGGATGGAGGGAGCAGCATTAATATCTTGTACTATGAGACCTTCCGTCGTATGGGACTAACAGATAAAAATCTCAAACCGTCTAATACGGTGTTCCACGGTGTAGTACCTGGCAAGATCAGCATATCCTGTTGGTAAGATAGCTCTGGAAGTGGCCTTTGGGGATGATCATGATTCCAGGTCGGAGACATTGACGTTTGAAGTGGTGAAAATCCAAAGTCCATATCACGCCCTGTTTGGGCGACCGGCCTACGCCAAGTTTATGGCACGGCCCTGTTATGTGTATTTGCAGCTCAAGATGCCGGGTCACAAGGGGACAATAACGGTTCACGGAAGCCGCAAAATCGCTTTGGAGTGCGAGGAAGGAGATGCGGCCTATGCAGAGTCGGTTTGTGCCACCGAGGAGCTGAAGTATTATAAGGACAATGTTGATCCGGCGGACATGACTCCATTAAAGAAGCCAACTACGGAGCATGATCCGGCCCTGAAGTTCAAATCGGCAGCAGAAACTAAGCTTGTTGACTTCGTACCTGGCGATTCGTCCAAGCAGTTCAGCATCAGTGCCAACTTGGATCCGAAATAGGAAAGCGCGCTCATCGAGTTCATCCGTGAGAATCGGGACATTTTTGCATGGAAGCCCTCTGACATGCCAGGTGTACCGAGGCAACTCGCTGAGCACACCCTTAATGTGGATCCTAAATACAAACCGGTGAAACAGTTCCTCCGCCGGTTTAACGAAGAAAGACGCAAGGCGATTGGAGAAGAGGTAGCCAGGCTCTTAGCAGCTGGCTTTATTGTTGAAGTTTTTCACCCTGAGTGGCTTGCCAATCCGGTGCTGGTCCTTAAGAAAAACGGCACCTGGCGCATGTGTGTGGATTACACAGATCTTAATAAGGCTTGTCCAGCAGATCCTTTTGCCCTCCCCCGTATTGATCAAATTATTGATGCTACGGCGGGTTGTGAGCGTTTAAGTTTTTTGGATGCATATTCTGGCTATCATCAGATCAAAATGGCAGTTAAGGACCAGGAGAAGACGGCATTCATAACTCCCTTTGGAGCCTTCTGCTATGTGTCTATGCCCTTTGGGCTCAAGAGTGCCCAGGCAACTTATCAACGGTGTGTACAAAATTGTCTTCACAAGCAGATTGGCCGTAATGTACATGCTTACGTGGATGATATCGTGGTTAAGTCCAGGGAGAAGGAGACTCTGATTGATGATTTGAAGGAAACCTTTGATAACCTGAAGGACATACAAGATGATGCTTAATCCGGACAAGTGTGTCTTTGGTGTACCGGCGGGCAAGTTATTGGGTTTTCTGGTGTCCAACAGGGGAATTGAGGCTAATCCGGAGAAGATCAGCATCACCTCCCTGGCTAAACCGAAGTGTATCAATGATGTTCAACGCCTGGCAGGCCGGATTGCCGCGTTAAGCCGGTTTATCAGTCGTCTTGGTGAGAAGGCAATCCCTTTGTATCAGATGTTGAAAAAAACGGATCAGTTTGTGTTGGAGTTCTCCGCTGCTGATGAAGCATTTGAGGACTTAAAGCGGCAATTGGCCAATCCGCCTGTGCTCGCCGCTCCCATTGACAAGGAGCCGTTACTGCTATATGTTGCTGCTAATGCTTCGGGCGTGTCAGCGTGGCTATTGTGGTGGAGAAAAGGAGGCAGGTAAGGAGCATCCGGTTCAACGTCCGGTCTATTATATCAGCGAGGTACATTGAGTCCAAGCAAAGGTATCCGCATTGGCAGAAGCTGGTGTATGGAGTTTTTATGGCAAGCCGGAAGCTTAAACAATACTTCCAAGGGCACCCAATTACGGTGGTCAGTTCTGCTCCTTTGGGGATATCATCCAGAACCGGGAAGCAACTGGCCGGATTGCCAAGTGGGCTATAGAGCTGGGCCGCACGGTTTGAAGTATGTGCCTCGGACGGCGGTTAAGTCTCAAGCACTTGTTGATTTCATCAATGATTGGACGGAAATGCAAGCACCTGAAGAAAAGCGATCACAGCATATTGGACCATCCATTTTGACGGATCCAGGCAATTGGAAGGCTCGGGGGCTGGAGTCGTATTAACTTCCCCACGAGGTGATAAGTTTTGTTATGTTCTCCGCTTAATGTTCCCTTGTACTAACAATGCAGCTGAGTATGAAGCCTTGCTCCATGGTCTCCGGATGGCTAAGGAGATGAATCTAAGTCGAGTTAAGTGCTTCGGTGACTCGGACCTCGTGGCTCAGCAAGTGTCTGGCACTTGGGACTCCAAGGACCCACTCATGGCAGCATATCGTCGTGAGGTGGATATTGTTGCAGGTCATTTTAAAGGCTATCAGGTGGACCACGTGGACCGGCGGAAAAATGAAGCGGCGGACGCTTTAAGCCGGCTGGGCTCTCAGCGCAAACCGGTCCCGCCCAATGTTTTTCTGGATGTGCTGCACAACCCGTCGGTCAAGATCCCTGGTGAAGCGGATTTGGCTATTCCTGATCCGGAGGCTCAATTGGTGGCAGCTCTTCATGTTATTCCGGATTGGACGCTTCCTTACCTGGCGTACAAGAACCGGGGCGAGTTACCAGAGGATGAGACTCTGGCCCGACAGATAATCCGGCGATCCAAGTCCATGACTATTATCAACGGCGAGTTGCATCATTGCAGTGTGTCAGGAGCATTTCAACGCTGTGTGTCTCCTGAAGAAGGCCGTGAAATTTTGCGTGAGATCCACGAAGGAGATTGTGGTCACCACGCCGGTTCAAAATCTCTGGTGGCTAAAGCGTTTCGCCATGGCTTCTATTGGTTAACTGCTCATGCTGATGCGGAGGATCTGGTCAGACGATGTGATGGTTGCCAAAGGTTTTCAAGACGTGCTCATGTACCGGCTCAAGAATTGAGAATGATTCCAATTACTTGGCCGTTTGCGACTTGGGGGCTGGATATGGTTGGGCCTTTCAAAAGGTCCAAAGATAAGAAGACCCACCTCCTGGTGGCGGTTGACAAGTTTACAAAGTGGGTGGAGGCAGAACCTGTTAGCAAGTGTGATGCGGCCACGGCGGTTCAGTTCATCAAAAAAGTGATTTTCGGTTTGGCTTTCCACACAGTATCATCACAGATAATGGTACCAATTTGTCCAAAGGTGCCATGAAGGAGTTCTGCGAACGGGAGCACATCCGGCTCGACGTTTCATCAGTGGCACATCCACAGTCCAATGGTCAAGCAGAAAGGGCTAATCAAGAGATCTTGAGAGGCATCAAGCCCCGGCTCATGGTTCCTTTGCAGAGAACGCCGGGTTGTTGGGTAGAAGAATTACCATCTGTGTTATGGAGCATCAATACAACACCCAACAGATCAACAGGATACACACCGTTCTTCATGGTTTATGGAGCGGAGGCGGTTCTCCCCAGTGATATCCGTCATGATTCACCTCGTGTGACGGCTTATATTGAAGCGGACAACGAGACAGCACGGCAAGATGCTTTGGACCGGTTGGATGAAGAGCGTGACATAGCAGCCGCCCGATCGGCGATTTACCAACAGGATCTTCGTCGTTATCACAGTCGCCGAGTCAGAACCAGAACCTTTCAGGAAGGAGATTTGGTGCTTCGGCTCATCCAAGATCAGACTGATATGCATAAGCTATCCCCACCTTGGGAGGGGCCTTTCGTGGTCAGCAAGAATCTGCACAACGGGTCATACTATCTGATCGATATTCGAGAGCATAAGGACTCACGTACATCAGAGGAGGAGACCAACAGGCCGTGGAACATAGCTCATCTTCGGCCTTACTATACCTGAGCCATTGGCTCTACTTATGTACATATTACGACGATGTATATATTATGATTAAATATAATAAACCGAACCTCAGCTAAAGCGGGGTATCTGTTCTTTTACATCATGTGTGGTTACACGGAGTTGTTCTAAAGCGGCCTCCGGTTTACCCCTTGAGTTAGCTTTTTAAAAGCATCATGTTATATCACTTGGGGGTTTGGTCGTGTCCGAACCAATACATACCTCTTGATAGGCGAGAGCCACCAGATCACTTGGGGACTTGGTCACGTCTGAACCAGTCATGCCTCTTGATCGGCCTAAGGCCACAGAATCACTTGGGGGCTTGGTCGAACCCGAACCATTGCCATGCCACTTGATCGGCATAAATGCCACGGTTTCATTTGGGGACCTGGCTGACTAGAACCATAGTTACACCTAACGGGAGCTTGGTCGTGTTCGGCCATGGTAACGCCATCTGATCAGCTCAAATAAACCTTTTTTGCAAACGGTTTTGTCATTGCATTTGCTTCACACTTTTCTTTGAAAGATATTTCTTTCTTTTTATTGCGTTTTTTAAACCGACAAAGTTTTCAACCGGTTCACACTGTCAATTGACGGAACACGGTTCATTTCAATCCGGAGACTATTTGCCCGGTTTGATCTTTTTTGTTAACATCCTCTTATGGAGTAACACGGTGTTTATTATAACCGGCACGGTTTACATGGTAAACCGGCATCATATATATGGGAGCTGCTATCTCCTCCAACAGTGTGGGTTTATAAAACTCCGCTTCAAGATTGGCCAAGCCAACTTCACGTCAACGATGGCAGGTATTATGTATCTCAAAAATTTGGTCATATACTTAAAAAATTCGGATGTTTTGATTTCATGTATGCAGACATCATATTCCGCCTGACGGTACAACCGCGGTGGCACTTGAAGATTTTTTATTGCAGAAAGTACTTTGGAAAGTTCATCACCCAAAGGAAGAGCAAATTATGCACGAAGGCATATCAACATCAAAAGTATCAGCTAGCCTATTACAAGGCAACACGGTGCCCATAATAAGATCATTGTTTTTTTCGCAAAGGAGAAGCAGTTTTAAACCGGCTTCCGGTTCAAGCTTGGTCACCAGCCTGGCCTGATGGTTGTGGGTCATCCTGCGCCGCTTCAGCTTCAGTTTCTCTACCCAGCGGCTGGAAATCAACAGTTGTCCAGTCGATTCCCATTAATGCTTGAAAAACAGCTTCATCATGGATCAGCAACGACGGGTCAATATCGGGAGCGTAAGTATGCTTACGGATTGGAGGGATAAGATTTTCCGCTTCATGAATTGGTGCAGCTACTCGCTTGTTTTGATTGTCATATTGGGCTTGATAATGAGACAAGTCTGCTTCTTCAGCCAATTGACAAGCTAGCGGACGCACCTCCCGGTTTATTGCTCGCAGATCCGCTTCACTAAACTCTGACCCGTCTTCCTTCAAGCTGGGATAGCCCTGAGCCGCTTCAATAGGATCAAAATCCGGCACCCAAGCTTTTGCCCGGATTAAGGCATTGATCGCACCGGTTCGAGCAGCAGATTTCTTCAGCTCTTCAACCCGGGCAGGAAGCACCGACAGTTTCATCAGAGTGTCTGAATCAAAGTGGGCGCCGGCTTGTTGTGGGATGCAGTACAGATGATCCGCTGTGCACCAGTGTACAGTTGTTCGTCAACGTATAGGCGGCTTTCAATTTCTTCCGCACATCTGACCCCAAGTGACCAATGCGTGTCCCTGAAATATCATAAGGGTTACAAACCGGCAGCTCTGTAAGAACGGCAGAATCAATTCAGAAGTCAAACTGGCTTACCAAAGATAGCAGTGGTCATGGCATGCACGTGCCGCTTTATGCTGGTCAGTTCATCCGCCACCGGTTTTAGTGCAGCCTCGGCATCCTCTGCTCGTTTGATTAAAGCGGACTTTTCAGTGGCCCAATCCGCCCGCTTCTTCTTGAAGCTCTCCTTAAGCTGTTCCATGGCGCTTAAAGCGCTGGCTAATTCCTCTTTTGCTTTGGAGGTTTCAGCTTGTTGGGTTTTCAGGTTTTCTTGGAGATCGGCGACTTGGCTTTCTTTCGTCTTCAGCTCAGCCTGCATGCAGACAGTATATATGCTTCAACAAAACGGTACAAGGATTGAAGTACCAACCACATAACAAGTTATGCACTTGGCACTTGGGGGCTAATGCATATTCGATCTTCATCTTTCAATTGCTTACAAAGTCCCAAGATCAATACAAGTATTCAACTTGGCACTTGGGGGCTAATGGCTATTTGCTCATATATATTCTGATGCGGTGATCTCAATTACTTAAAGTACCGGTTTAACTACGCTAAGTTGAACCGGCCCTTGGGGGCTACATCAGCGAATTTCAAAGCATTAAGATTTATATTAGTAAGTCCCGGTTTGAAAGAAGATTACAAAAACAGCCCTTGGGGCTAGAGAGTCAGCAAGAATTGACATACAAGCAGGAAAGAGCATATGGAAGTTACCTCATATTTATCTTTCATCATATTAAGCCAGACCGGCTTCATAGTCATGACTGGTATACAGCCGGTTCAGGTAGCCGGAATGGATATCTTGGGCGTTCAGAGCAGCGTAAGTTGCCAGATCAGCATTCCACTTGCCTTTGCCAAAGACAGCAAATTCTTCCATGGCAAAATGTTTGGACAAAGCGGCAGGATTGCTTGGCTCGTATGGCCAGTGCCAGTAATGACAACCACATCATCCTTGGTATCGACGGTTTGCACTGGGGCTGTTGGCTTGACAGTAGGCTTTGTTGGACCGGTGGATTTCTCAATCCGGATGGAGCTTGTGGGCTGATTGACAGGATTTGAGGTATCAATAGGTCTCTCTTCAGCAATAAGATCGTCGTCTTGCTACGGTGGATCATTGGGTATATCCTCAAGAATAGCCGCTTCAAGATCTGGTGTTTTGCCCGGTTCAAGGACGGCATCCTCTTCGGCCGCTTTGTCCAGGCGACCCTTCTTACTTGGCCTAGGCTTGGCCCTGAAAGGAATAACAAAATCAAATACAACATATGTTCCAAGGCGATGTGCTGCAAATATTATGATAAATATAGCTTACCCAAGCACCGTTTTGAGCGGTGGCAGCTGAGTAGCCGATGACTCGCCAGAGGATGAGTGGGAAGTAACCTGGTAATCGGAGTCAGATGGATTAAGAGGTTGACGAAAGCAACCCGCTTTAGGACAAGCACTGACAAGCAAATTAGAGACATCTGAACGGCGTTTCCGAACCGGACTGTTCGGTAAACCGGCGGAGGTAACTACCTGGCCGCTGTGCTGGGTTGTGCGACGAGTTTCGTGCTGTGGGTCTTCATAAGAAATTTGGGATCCAAATAAGCAAGAGGATGAGAAAATTTAACTTTCCGGTTTGCCTGACATATTTAGTGAAGGCAAAGGTTCTGAATCGAAGAGAGAATAATTACCTCTGCAGCATCAGCGTGGCTTGGCTTCGGCATCATCCTGACAAATATCATCATCGATAAGACGCATGACAAAATAAGCCAAGTGAGTCAAGCCTACCTCAAGGTCCGGATTATCCACATCATCATCAGGGGCCGGATTAGAGGATGCAGTGGTTCTTTTCCTGTGGGAGTCTTTTCACAGCTTTAGTCTTTTGCCGGGTTGCTCTTTCGGTTTGTCTGGTTTTTCTGGTTTCTCCTGCGGTAGTTTCTTGCTCCAAAACGGATCATTGCCCTGATTACACAGATACTGATATTAAACAATGACCAGATATATCAATAACAGATTCAGCAAAAAGAAAAATCAAAGCCTTACAGCTGGCGGTTTGTTGGTGGTACAGAAGGGAAGCAGGCCATTTTTAGCACAGATATGTTCCGGTTCATTCAGCATCTTATTCACAGCCTCTGTGATTTCTTCATCGGTGAGCTGGATGTTGGAATGTCACAGTGGGTCATCAACACTGCCAGTATACTCGCACATCAAACCGGAGCGCTGACTAAGGGGCAGTATGCTCCATGATATCCACAGCGAGCGAGATCAACCCCTGTTAAACCGTTGGCCATAAAGGCTCTGAGCTTCGGACAGTTGAGGAGCATATTTGCTTCTCTCCTGGGCAGTCAATCTTTGGAAGGGTGTGTATTGCTGAGCCGCTCCGGACGAAAGCCAGGCAAGGGATTCTCACCAGCAGGGGAGGTGTCTTTGCAATAGAACCATGTCTGATTCCACTCTTTGGGGTGGCTGTGCAGTTTGGCGTGAGGGTATGTGACCTCTTTCCTTTTCTGAATCGCCACGCCACCCAACTCTGTATTGGAGCCGTTAGTAAACTCAGTACGGCGGTTTAGATGGAAAAGGTCTCTGAACAATTCCACTGTGGGCTCCTCTTGAAAGAACGCCTCACAGAGCACTTGGAAGTGACACATATTGGTAACAGAGTTGGGGCCTGTGTCTTGTGGATGGAGTTGGAAATCGGCTAAAACATCCCGGTAAAATTTAGAACCGGGCGGCTTAAAGCCCGGGCTAAGTGATCTACGAAAACAATGACCTCTCCTTCTTGAGGTGTGGGAGGGCATTCTTTGCGAGGAGCCCTCCAATGGATGGCATCTTTGCTGCATAAAGCACCGATCAGGACTAAATCGTCCAGCTTGAGCCTCTGTGACGCGAGAAGGAACCCAATTGCACTCATATACTTGCTTGGCCATGATGAAATCTACAAGGTAGAAGATCCCGTTCAAAAATGCATTGATTAAGGTACATTGGTATGTGCAATGTTAAACCGGAGACAGATCTATCTAAACCGGAGTTTTATGAAGCAACAACATCTGGCGGTTCAACAAGGGGACTAATGGTATATACCGGTTTGGCAATTTTTTCTACAAAGGTTAAACCGCCTGTTCTAAGCATTGAAACAACTGAGATTGCGGATGGATAAGTATGCAGAAACAGATTTCACAAGATTTCTCTACAGCGTTGGATCTGAAGCAAGTTCAGAAAATAAGAAAAATATTCAAAAGCTCAAAGCAGAACAGTATTGAATCAATGGGAAGAAATATATGTGAGATCTATGGTCTTGGGCATGAAACTAAAGGCGGATACTAAAAGCCACCACTACATAGAGCAAGGGTTCACAGATGCATCCAGGAGCTAGTATATGAACACGAACAGGTGATGAACACTGCAAGAACACGAAACCCTAGAACAGATCTGTGTTGAGAAGAGCAGAAGGCTTACCAGAGTTGAGGAAGACGCGGAAGGTTGCTGCGGTGCTCTGGTGCGTTCAGGTTGATGCAGCGGCCAAGGTTGGTCTAGAAGTTGACGGCGGCGGCGGAGCTCCGAGGCTGGCGAAGCGAGGAAGACGAAGAAGAAAGGCACAAAGGGGGGAAAAGAAATGACCCTTCGGTCCTATTTATAAGGCAAAAGGACATGTGTCAGGCGCGACAACCAAGGGGCCACGAAACGGAGTTGTCGCCTTGATTTCCGTAGATCTATTAAACAAAGAAGCATAATGGATAGCTTCGTTATGACAGGTGACGTCACTCCGGTTTACAGCAATCAGAGAAGATGACATCATGGCGGTTTACCAATTTAAGAGAAGATGTTGAAGATGAAGTTTTTGTTAAAGGATTGACATGAACCCGTTCAAATCAATCTGGGGCCTAATGTTGGGGATATTACTGCTGGGCGTAAACCGGCCTATCTGGGCCGGGTCAACTTCATCAGTAGTTCAAGAGTGCTAAAGCCCAAGAAGACAGATGAGGGCCAAAGGCCCGTAGTCGGTTTAGGACTTGTAGTTGATAAACCGGTATTAGTATTTAAACATGTATTGTAAGTTAGGAATAAGGAAGACCAACCCGGATACAAATATGGACGGTGTTGGGACTTTGTGAACCGACGGGCGTTGCCCGTGTATATAAGGGGACGACCCGGCGGCGGTTCAAGGACAACAGACAACAACTCGAGACATAGGCGAAGCTTGTTTGCTCCCTAGTCATCGAAACCCCATCAATTCCATCACAACTAGACGTAGGCTTTTACCTTCATCGAAGGGGCCGAACTAGTATAAACTCTCTTGCGTCCCTATGTCCGCTTTAACCCCTTCAAGCTAACCCGTCGCGATGGCTCCATGACTAAGTCCTTTCTCTAGGACATCTGCCGTGACAAAACCACGACAGTGCGGGTATGTAAAACAGGTATAACGATCGGTATAGAGACCACCTGGGTATTCCCTTGTATGTCAAAGCTTCTTGCTCCCTTGGTGCTTCCCTCCCGTGATGGGTCCGATGATCTAGCTATCAGACAGGGCCTCCAGAGAATAGGGTCCTGAAAGGAAGAAAATGATAAAGATATATTGGTACCGAGGTGGTTGAACCGCATTATGGGACGTGCCATAGCTGTGCCTCCGCCTATACCCATGGTATCTTTAGTGCGTAGTTATGTACGCGCGGCGTAAATTTTGTCGCTTGACTGGGACTAGGACGGAGGCCGAATTGCTAGAAGAGCTCTAAATGCGCCTGGTGATTCTATAGCAGGTTATTTCGGACTCGCTTGAATGTGTCTGTGGACCTTGTCGCCGAATTGGCGGTTTGCCTCAAACGGCTGCTTTGCACTTCTGCTGCAAGGGTCGCAGTGTGTTCCTCTATGCGGAGCGAGCGTTCCGTGTTTCCGTTAACTGTTATAACCCTGCGAGGCCCTGGCATTTTGAGCTTGAGGTATGCATAATGCGGTACCGCATTGAATCTAGCGAATGCGGTTCGTCCGAGTAGTGCGTGATAGCCACTGCGGAAGGGGACGATATCGAAGATTAACTCTTCGCTTCGGAAGTTATCCGGAGATCCGGAGACCACTTCCAGTGTGATTGAGCCCGTGCAACAAGCCTCTACACCTGGTATGACACCTTTGAAGGTGGTTTTTGTGGGTTTGATCCTCAAGGGGTCTATACCCATTTTGCGCATCGTATCCTCATAAAGTAGGTTCAGGCTGCTGCCACCGTCCATAAGGACTCGAGTGAGGTGGAATCCATCAATGATAGAATCAAGGACCAATGCGGAAGAACCGCTATGACGGATACTAGTGGGGTGGTCCCTGCGATCAAAAGTGATCGGACAAGAAGACCATAGGTTGAACTTTGGGGCAACTGACTCCATCGCGTAGACGTCCCTGAGTGCATGCTTCCGTTCCCGCTTGGGGATATGGGTTGCGTATATCATGTTCACCGTTTTCACTTGGGGAGGAAATTTCTTCTGTCCTCCTGTGTTCGGCGGTCGGGGCTCCTCCTCGCCGTCGTTATGCAGCCCCTTTTCCTTACTTTTGGCATTCAACTCGCCGGCCTGTTTGAACACCCAGCATTCTCTGTTGGTGTGGTTGGCTAGCTTATCGGGGGTGTCGTGAATTTGACACGAGAGGTCGAGTATGCGGTCCAAACTGGACGGGCCCGGATTGTTTCTTTTGAACGGCTTTTTCCGCTGACCGGATTTAGATCCACTGAATCCGGCATTGACTGCCGTGTCTTCGGCATTATCGCCGTTGTTGCGGCGCTTGTATCTGTTGCGACGTGGCTTTTCGTTGCTGTCTCTGGCCTCCGATGTGCCAGGGTTGCTTGCTGTGTTGTTGCTACGGGCCAACCAGCTATCCTTGCCCGCGCAGAAGCGGGTCATGAGTGTTGTGAGGGCTGGCATGGACTTTGGCTTCTCTTGGCCGAGATGTCCGGCGAGCCACTCATCACGGATGTTATGTTTAAAGGCCGCTAGGGCTTCGGCATCCCGACAGTCCACAATTTGGTTCTTTTTGCTTAGGAACTGAGTCCAAAATTTCTGGCTGACTCTCCGGGCTGTTGTGTTATGTGACTTAAATCATCAGCATCCGGTGGTCGCACATAAGTGACCTGGAAGTTGTCCAGGAATGCGTTTGCCAGGTTCTCCCAACTTCTGATGGAGTTTGCTGGCAAGCTATTTAGCCAATGCCAAGCTGGTCCTTTGAGTTTTAACAGGAGGTACTTGATGGCGTGTAGATCATCCCCGCGGGCCATGTGAATGTGGACGAAGAAATCCATCTATCCATACCGTGGGGTCAGTAGTACCATTGTATGATTCAATGTTCACGGGTTTAAACCCTTCTGGGAATTCATGGTCCATTACTTCATCAGTGAAGCATAGGGGGTGTGCGGCGCCTCTGTGCCGGGCTATGTCACGACGCAGTTCGTACAAGTCTTGGCTGCTGTGTTCGGCCCGGTCAGATTTGTTTTTAGTATATCTGGCATGACGGTCGTCGTCGTGTGTTGGGGCTCGCCCTCGTGATCCGAAAACCAATCTTTTGTGTCCTGCTTTGTTTTCCAATACGTCTCGCAGGTCCTGCATGTTACCACAGGCCTTGTTGTTCTTGTTTGACTGGCGACGGGGTGTGGGCTGGACTTCGGGCTTATATGCCACTTTGTCTCGGCCATGAGGTGGTCGGTCTGCCGCATCATACGCTGGAAGCGCAGGCTTTAATGCTTCCTCTTCGAGTTGAGGTAGCAACCTGCGCTTTGGAAAATTTTGATTGGAAGCTCGAGTTCGTGTTCCTCGGCTGCCAGGACCTCAGTCCATCTATCTGCTAGCAGATCTTGCTCGACTTGAAGCTGTTGTTGCTTTTTCTTCAGGCTTTTTGCTGTGGAAATAAGATGGCGCTTGAAGTGCTCCTGTTCGACGGGATCCTCAGGAATGATAAATTCTTCATCGCCGAGGCTCACCTCATCTTTGGAGAGAGGCATGTAATTTTCATCCTCTGATTCTCCGTCTGCTGCCTGTTCCTCGGGAGCTGGCTTGCCCATCCTCCTACTCAAAGCCTGACTAGAGGGGATTGTCTTCGTCTTCGGCACTATTTGCAGCGTTATTGTCTCCTGTGCCGGTATCGCTGTTTTTGCTATGGCGGGGCTTAGAGCGGCGCCGATGACGCCGGTTCTTGGATTGCTTCTCGGGGGGATTATCCTCCGTTGCCTTATTGCCATCGCTTTCTTTGGGGGTGTCCACCATGTATATATCATACGATGAGGTGGCAGTCCAGCGCCCTGTGGGCGGTGGTTCCTGTTTGTCTCCCGCATCGTCGTCCATACCGTCGATGTCTTCGGAGTCGAAGTCGAGCATGTCGGTTAGGTCATCGACAGTGGCTACTAAGTGGGTGGTGGCGTGGGGAACGAATTTCTTCACCGTCCGCTTCCCACTCGAGCCGGACATAGTTCGAACCAAGGGTCTCCTGACAAGGAGAGAGACCGTAATGAGTTTAGTACGTCGCCTAGGGGCGAGTGCTAAAGATATCCGTAGGTGACTCCATGATCGGTTGCCCAATCAGATTGGATGGGCACGGAACGCGAGCAGTTCGGGTCTGTGGCCGGGGATGAATCGAGTGTCTGGCAACACAGATCTCATAGGAGGTGAAGTCAGTATTCGCTCTATCGCTGAGTGTGCGGCCTCGTGGTGGGGTCCATCCTCCCGTCCTCGGACGGCGTGATCTGTTCCGGATTGAGGGCAGTAGTTACAGGTGTGATCTCCGAACACTGTCTGAGAGAGATAAATCATGCTCATCTGACTGTGCGGCGTACCTGACATGGGTTCGAATTTGTCAAAGATAAAGTCTCCGCGGATGTCGGTGTTGTAGTTTAAGCTTCCAAACCTGACCTGATGGCCAGTGGCGTAGCTCTCGATCTGCTCCAGATGGCCGAGCGAGTTGGCTCACAGTACGAAGCCGCCGAATACAAAGATCTGTCGGGGGAGGAAAACCTCACCCTGGATCGCATCGTTGCCGATGATCGAAGGAGCCATCAAGCCTTATGATGACGACACAGTGGAACTCTCAATGAAAGCACCAATGTCGGTGTCAAAACCGGCGGATCTCGGGTAGGGGCTCCCGAACTGTGCATCTAAGGCGGATGGTAACATGAGGCGGGGGACACAATGTTTACCCAGGTTCGGGCCCTCTCAATGGAGGTAATACCCTACTTCCTGCTTGATTGATCTTGATGACATGAGTATTAAAAGAGTTGATCTACCACGAGATCGGAGAGGCTAAACCCTAGAAGCTAGCCTATGGTATGATTGTTGTTGTCCTATGGACTAAAACCCTCCAGTTTATATAGACACCGGAGGGGCTAGGGTTACACAGAGTCGGTTATAAGGGAGGAGATCTACATATCCGAATCGTCAAGCTTGCCTTCCACGCAAAGAAGAGTCCTCTCGGTGTCAAAATCGGCGGATCTCGGGTAGGGGTTCACAAACTGTGCGTCTAGGCCGGATGGTAATAGGAGGCAAGGGACATGAAGTTTTACCCGGGTTCGGGCCCTCTTGATGGAGGTAAAACCCTACGTCCTGCTTGATTAATATTGATGATATGGGTAGTACAAGAGTAGATCTACCATGAGATCAGAGAGGCTAAACCCTAGAAGGTAGCCTATGGTATGATTGTTGTTGTGTATGTTGTCCTACGGACTAAAACCCTCCGGTTTATATAGACACCGGAGAGGGCTAGGGTTACACAAAGTCGGTTACAATGGTAGGAGATCTACATATCCGTATCGCCAAGCTTGCCTTCCACGCCAAGGAAAGTCCCTTCCGGACATAGGATGAAGTCTTCAATCTTGTATCTTCATAGTCCAGGAGTCCGGCTGAAGGTATAGTGGCTATCCGAATACCCCCTAATCCAGGACTCCCTCAGTAGCCCCTGAACTAGGCTTCAATGACGATGAGTCCGGCGCGCAGATTGTCTTCGGCATTGCAAGGCGGGTTCCTCCTCCAAGTACTTCATAGAAGATTTTTAACACAAAGATAGTGTCCGGATCTGCAAAATAAGTTTCCACATATTGCCATAGAGAGAATAATATTTACACAAATCTAATCTGCTGACGTATTTCGTAGTGTGACACACCACGGCCAAGCCTTTATCCGAGTCGTTTCATTATCCCACCTCAGTGTGTCATGCGAGGCGGTTTCCTTGGCACATCTTGCTAAAGCAGAGATCGTGTCCCCTTATTCCGGGATTCTCATCAATACGGGCGTGGGTAACCCAACCGCGCCATTGATTACGGCGCTTGGAGATAAGCGAGTTTTACCAGGCTGGTGGGGACACGTAGTTGCGTCTACCCATATAAGGGGATAAGGATCCACCTTCTCACCTACGCCTTCTTCCTCCTTTGCCTATCCATTCTCGCGCACTCGAGCTCCAGCGCCCAAGCCCGCACTCCCCACCTCAACCTTCTCCAGCCATGTCCGGAGCGGGAGGCAAGTGGATGGTCTCCTCCGTCACGGAGGGACACATCAAAAAACTGAGGAAGGCCGGATACTTGTCTAACGACATCGCGTACCGGCTTCCCGAAAAGGGGCAGCTCATCCCCACCCCTAGGCCCCATGAGAGGGTGGTGTTCCTCCCCCATTTCCTCCGCGGACTGGGCTTCCCTCTCCACCCATTTGTCTGGGGGCTCATGTTCTACTATGGCCTGGATTTCCACGATCTGGCCCCGAACTTTGTCCTCAACATCTCGGCGTTTATTGTCGTGTGCGAGGCTTTCCTCCGCATCCGCCCCCATTTCGGCCTATGGCTCAAGACTTTCAATGTCAAGCCGAAGGTGGTGCGCGGCAACCAGGCGGAGTGTGGAGGCGCCATGGTGGGCAAGATGCCCAACGTCTTATGGCTCGAGGGCTCCTTTGTGGAGACCCTGAAGGGGTGGCAATCGGGGTGGTTTTACATCACCGAGCCGCGTGACCCCGAATGGGTCGCATCCCTCGAGTTTCGATCCGGACCCCCTACGCGGCTCACCTCCTGGAAGGAGACGGGCCTGTCGTGGGGTAAAAAAGGAGAGCTGACCAGACTCCAAACATGCGTCCAAACCCTGGTGGACAAGAAGTTCAAACTTGTCAACGTAGTCCAGGTTATGCTCATCCGCCTGATCCTCCCGTGTCAACAGCGGGCTTTCAACCTGTGGGAGTTCGACCTAGCGCGGCACCAAACTCTGAGCAGGCTCTTCGACACGACGTACGAAGATGCCTGGAAGGTGCTTTTCAAGGGCGCCGAGGCTCCCGCATCCGCTACCGAGGATCGCGGATTCAGTACACAGCGTCATGCTCATGCGGTAAGCTATTTTTTCCTTTTACAAGGTATTAGTTTTTCATAGTTTGACTCTATGCGGGATCTAAGCTCCCTTACCTTTGACAGGATTGGCAGGTGACATCCGGACAGATCAACTGTCCGGCTCCTTTGCCCGAAGGCCCAGCGGACGCTCGCTTGGTGAAGCTGCTGGTTCCGGCACCCTATGTGGTGCCGGAGAAGAAAGCCATGAAAAAGGCCACGGGGACTCGAAAGAGTGCCCGACGCCATGAGGTGTCGGATCCATCATCCGACGGTTCCGAGGCGCATTCCTCCCGTGAAGACAAGGAGGAAGAAGAAGAGACCTCTCCCCCTCCAGCGGGAGGAGAGAAGAAAAGGAAGGCCGCCCTCTCTGGGGAGGCCGGAGGGTCCAAGAAGGGGAAAACCCTTCCTCCGGACTACTCCACCGACGCCGACGACGGCGGAGAGGAGTGGCCGCCCAGGGCCAAGCCCCTGGCAAAATCGTAAGTATCCGGATACCAGAGTAATTAATAGCATTCTTTATTGCACAGCTTTCCCTTATGTCGAATATGTTTATGTAGCCCACCCAAAGACCGGCTCGACGCGTCGTCGAGCGGCTCACTGGACTCGTCGGATGTGAACTCGCTTCTGACGGCTTCCTCCCCCCGCCCTACGGACGACACCGAAGTGTTGTCCCACAGGTTCCAAGCCGGGAGGAGGTGGTCCTGGAGGCGCCGCAAGGCGACCTCCCGGACTCCAGGAGTAAAGGGGATGAAACCCCCCAAGGCTCCAAGTCCGGCTCTAGGCCGGACACCGCTCCGGAACCTTCAAAGGTTCCAGAGTTCGGCAGGGGACCTTCTTCCAAGAGGAGCAAGCCCACCGTGCCGGTGACCCCCGTCCAACCGGAGGCGCCGGACAATCTGTTGGAGACGCTCCAAGGCGCCTCCATCGACGAGGAGCACCACACCATTATGAGTGCGGTGGTCCAGAAGGTTCAGTCCATCAAGAGCGGACTGACTGAAGCTTGTACTAGCCTTTTAACAGGCTTTGAGGTAAGTAAAGAATGTGTAAATAATATTACCGGATAGACAGTAGCCCCTGATGCTCTGTTTGGCGTTCGGGAAGAAAAGCCGAATAGAGGATCAAATAAAATTCGCAGGAGTCTAACAAAAAGGAGTCAATATGTGTATGCAGGCTTCTCTGCTTGCGTCCGCCGCACTCACTGCGGAAGTGGACACGCTAAAGCAGAACCTTGAGCGGTCCGAGCAAGAGCTCGGGCGTGCCAAGAAGCAGCTTGAGGACAATGAAGGTAAGAAATTCCTTGTTTAAATATATATACAAAGGTGCAATTGCAAAAAATGACAGGATTATCGTGGCTATTGTAGGGGCCACGTCTGAGGTGGCGACCCTTAAGCAAGCGCTGGTCGAGGCCGAGAAGAGGGCGGCCACGGAGCGCACCGAGCGGGAGAAGTATGAGGCCGAGGTTGGCAAGGTATGGCGAGAGCTCCAGGCTCTCATGGAAAAACATGAGAGTTTGGAGCTTGACTCAAAGACGCGAGCGTCCGAGCTCGCGGTGGCTATTGAAAATGCCAAGTCTGCCAAGGCCGAATCCCAGAAGACCCTCCAGGAGTTGGATGAGGTGAAGAAGATAGCGGATGGTAAGGCATTCTTTATGCAAAGCAAACACATAAACGTGAGTTACTTGTTACTTACCCGAATTCGAAGCTCTCCAGGAGCGTTCGCAGATCTTCCTCGGAGTGTGTCCGATGCCGCCGCATTCTATGAGCGGGGAGGGCAGCTCGACAGAGAAGGTGTTCTGGTCTCAGTATGCTGAGGCCGGACACCCTGTGCCCCTGAGCGACCAGCTGAAGCAATTGGTCGAGCTCCACAAGGCGGCCGAACAGGCCATGAAGGGCCTCATAGTTTGGCTGTGGCCTGGAGAGGCTCTGCCTGGGAGCTATTTCGGGCTGGTGCGGCGGCTCGTGGAGGCCTGTCCAAGGCTCGAAGTCATCAAGCGCTCCGTCTGCATTGAAGGTGCCCGTAGGGCCCTTGCCCGTGCTAAGGTGCACTGGGGCAAGCTGGATGCTGAGAAACTTGTGAAGGGCAGGCCACCGCCGGGGAAAGAGCATCGCAAGCCCGAGAATTATTATAAGGATGTACTGAAGGGTGCCTGCCTTGTGGCGGATGAATGTTCTAGGGATGTAATTTTTTAGTGAAACTTGCTCGGTTTGTCCTGTGCGCTGAAAACTTGTTCATATGCGCTAAGCAATGCTGTTGGAATTTAAAATATTACCTTCTGTGCGGTTGTTTATCAATTCTGAGAGATGGCAAGTCGTCGGCTTCTGCCCCATGCCGCTAGTGCTGGGGTGTTCGGGGATAAACCTGAGCGCTCTTTTTCCCATGTTTGGGTCCTTCGAGGGAGGCGCTCAGCCCAACGAACAAGGCAATCAGACTATAATGCGTGAACACTCTCACTTAGCCATAGAATCTATAATTTTAAATTTCGGCGAAGCCCCTGGTATTCGGAAGACTGAGTTTGGGGCGCTATCCACGCCTTGGCCGGACAGAGCCGGCTCGTCGCTCTAAGCGGCATAAGTCGTTAGGGACTCGAAAAACCTCTCGAATAGCGACCAGCTCTCGCTTCATCATCATAGTCAGTTTTAGCTTTCTCCACTGAGGTGCTCGACCCAGCTCAACTGGGGCACAATCGCAGTGGTTCTCCTAGTGCTACCTTAGCCGATATAGCGGAACGTAAGGCACTAAAACATAGGAGCCGGGCGAACCCAACTATTGACCCAAGACATGATTCGGAGCCGATGCATATAATGCTATAAGTTCGGGGTGCCACACTTGTTAAAGTGTTCGGACTTCTCACACCATATTGAGGGGTACTAAAGCCCCTGGCTTATTTAGGCCGTACCAAAGTGTAGGGGTGCAATATGTCGTTAAGGAACATATATATATATATATATATATAAGAGTAATGCAAAAATAGACAAAAGCTATGCACTGTTTATTAAA
>NC_053027.1:435784583-435802982 GCF_003073215.2 Triticum urartu | reverse complement strand
AAAGGGTATGTTCTTTGAGGATTACTTTTAGCACATCACAAAGAGTCTGATGCCCTTTGAGGCTTTTGTACATGCCTGTCGTGTACAATTCCTTCAGCCCTGCATTGTCAGTGATACTAGCAATGTCCTCAGATGAGGAATTAGTGATAGCAGAGGCATGTGAAGAATTTGAAACATTAGCAGCATTTGAACATTCAGGTGAAGAATTAGCAGATTCACGTTCAATGCACTTCAAGCATGGAGGAACAAATTCTTCCTGAGATGCGCTGATTTGTTGAGCAAGTAATGAATCGCGCTCCTTCTGAAGATCTTCATAACTCACTCTTAGCTTCTCAAGGTCTTGCTTTCTTTGAAGAAATTCATAAGAAAGCTTCTCATGATCCGATAAGAGAGTGTTATGATGACTTTGAAGTTTGTCAAGCTTGGACTGAAGTCTCTGAAGATTTTCAGTCAAAGTTTCAGTGCGATCCATTTCTTCACCCAACATATCATCACTTTTATTTAGCATGTTTTGAACCTTTTCTAAAGCCCTTTGTTGTTTTATAGCAATCTTAGCAAGTTTAGAATAGCTGGGCTTAAGGTTTTCATCAGATTCATTCTCACTTGATTCAGAGGAGGTATATTTGAGTACCTTGGCACCCTTTGCCATGAAGCAATAGGTGGGAGCGTAGTCATCATCTTCATCAGCCTTGTTGGTGAGGTCATTTTCTTCAGTGTTGAAGATAGACTTGCTGACGAATGCAGTAGCGAGAGCTAGGCTCGCCACTCCGGATTCGGACTCCTCAGATGACTCCTCTTCTCATTTTCTTCAGATTCAGCCTCAGAGTCCATTTCCTTGCCAATGAATGCCCTGGCCTTCTTGGAGCTGCTCTTCTTGTGATATGAAGGCTTTGAGGATTTTGATGATGAGGATTTTGTGGATTTCTTCTTTTTCTTTGCATCATCAGAACTGTAATCCTTGTATTTCTTCTTCTTTGATTCCTTTTCCCACTGAGGACAATCTTGAATGAAATGTCCAGGTTTCTTGCATTTGTGACAGAGCCTCTTCTTGTAGTCACTGGATGAGGAATCATTGCTCCTTGAGGATCTTCCAAGGCGACCACGTCTTGAGAACTTTTGGAACTTCTTCACGAGCAGAGCCAGATCATGGCTCAGTTCTTCAGGATCACCAAGGCTGCTACCAGAGTCTTCATCTTCGGACTCAGATACTGCCTTGGCCTTCAGTGCACGTGTTCTGCCATAGCTTGAACCATAGAGATCTCTCTTTTCAGCAAGTTGGAACTCATGAGTATTTAGCCTCTCGAGAATATCAGCGGGATCAAGTGACTTGTAATCAGCACGTTCTTGTATCATCAATGCCAGAGTGTCAAATGAGGAATCAAGCGATCTCAGCAATTTCTTCACCACCTCATGGTCGGTGATGTCAGTGGCACCAAGTGCTTGAAGCTCATTTGAGATGTCAGTGAGGCGATCGAAGGTTTGTTGAACATTTTCATTGTCGAGTCTTTTGAAGCGGTTGAAGAGATTGCGAAGAACATCAACTCGAGAGTCACGCTGAGTTGAGACTCCTTCATTCACTTTGGACAACCTGTCCCAGATAAGCTTCGCTGTCTCCAAAGCACTCAACTTCTGCCATACTGTCCTTTGCTCAGATGGCCACATATGATATTCTTCGCTTGAGAGTCGAGTTGCTTGAATCTCTTCACATCAGCAGCATTCAGAGAAGGTGTGACTGAGGGAACACCATTTTCCACAACATACCAGAGATCGTTATCAATTGCTTCAAGATGCATTCGCATCTTATTCTTCCAGTAGGGGTAGTCCGTCCCATCGAAGGTAGGACACCCAGCAGAGACCTTGATCATACCTGCGGTCGACATAACTAAAACTCCAGGCGGTTAAACCAAAATCACACAGAACAAGGGAGTACCTTGCTCTGATACCAATTGAAAGTGCGTTATATCGACTAGAGGGGGTGAATAGGCGATTTTTATGAAATTCTTCACTGAGGAATTTGCCGGTGAGGAAATTCCTTAGCGAAGAACTACTAGCAGCGGAATAAGTACTCAAAAGTAAACATAACAGAATACAAGCATAGTCATCATGATGAAATGAAGACAGGCACAGAGTACAGAAGCGTAAATCACAGGACATGAAGACAAACAGACTGAAGAGAATTGAACTGAGGAAATTAGAGTCTTCAGTCAAAGTCTTCAAGCACAGATATGAACAACAACACATAGTTATGAGGAAATGAAAGAGTTGAGGAATAGAACCAGTAAGCTTGGTGAAGACAATGATTTGGTAGACCAGTTCCAACTGCTGTCTCAGTTGTACGTCTGGTTGGAGCGGCTGAGTATTTAAACTCGAGGACACACAGTCCCGGACACCCAGTCCTGAACACGCAGCTCAGGACACCCAGTCCTCACCGTATTCTCCTTGAACTAAGGTCACACAGACCTCGTCCAATCACTCGTGGTAAGTCTTCAGGCGACTTCCAAACCTTCACAAACTTGGTCACTCGGCGATCCACAATTCCTCTTGGATGCTCTAGACCATGACGCCTAACCGTCTGGAAGAAGCACAGTCTTCAAAGGTAACAAGCGTCGGATCCACTCAGGATCAATCTCTTCAGTGATGCTCAATCACTTGGGGTTTGTAGGTGTTTGGGTTTTGGGTTTTTGGTTTTTCCTCACTTGATGATTTTCGCTCAAAGTCCTCGGAGGATGGGTTGCTCTCAAATGACAAGTGTCAGTTTCTCTCGGAGCAGCCAACCAGCTAGTGGTTGTAGGGGGCGGCTATTTATAGCCTAGGGAGCAGCCCGACATGATAAGACATAAATGCCCTTCAATGATATGACCGTTAGGTGGATAGATATTTTGGGACAGCTGGCGCATAGCACAGCAACGGTCGGAATTTTGAGTAGTAAAATCCTCAGGGCTATCATGTTCCTCACTGTGTAGGCAATCCGCACTGGCGAATTCCTAACTCCTCAGTCAGGACAAATTCCTCAGAGACCAGAAGAACTTCGTCTCTGTCACTGAAGAAATTGACTGAACTGTATGAGATTTCCAATGGCTTCACTCGAAGGGATTGGTAGGTGTAGGATTTTGAGTTGAGCATCACATGGAAATTTTCCTTAGTATTTCCTCGACCCCCTTTAACAGTACGGTGTTTCCTATGACTCAAGAAAGAGAAAAACAAAACTATGAACACGAAAGTCTTCAAGCTTCATATTTCTCGCATGAATATCAAGTCTTCACGGACACACCAATTTCTTCACTTTCAAAGTCTTCATGAAAGTCTTCAGAAATACCAAAATCTTCAGTCGAAGATATTCATTTTTAGGGGTGACTTTTCCTGTAAATATCAAACTCCTCATAGACTTATAGACCTGTGTACACTCACACACGCATTAGTCCCTTAACCTATAAGTCTTCAATACACCAAAATCACTAAGGGGCACTAGATGCACTTACATCCCTTTTTATTTTCTCTTTTTTTGGGCCTTCCTTTTTTTGGCCTTCCCTTTTTTGGGACAATACTCTACGAATGATGATCATCACACTTCTATTTATTTACAACTCAATGATTACAACTCGATACTATAACAAGATATGACTCTATATGAATGCCTCCGGCGGTGTACCGGGATGGGCAATGAATCAAGAGTGACATGTATGATAAATTATTCATGGTGTCTGTCGGTGTCAAAACCGGCGGATCTCAGGTAGGGGGTCCCGAACTATGCGTCTAAGGCGGATGGTAACAGGAGGCAGGGGACACGATGTTTTACCCAGGTTCGGGCCCTCTTGATGGAGGTAAAACCCTACGTCCTGCTTGATTATTCTTGATGATATGAGTAGTACAAGAGTTGATCTACCACGAGATCGGAGAGGCTAAACCCTAGAAGCTAGCCTATGGTATGATTGTATGTTTGTCCTACGGACTAAAACCCTCCGGTTTATATAGACACCGGAGGGGGCTAGGGTTACACAAGGTCGGTTACAAAGGAGGAGATATACATATCCGTATTGCCTAGCTTGCCTTCCACGCCAAGTAGAGTCCCATCCGGACACGGGACGAAGTCTTCAATCTTATGTCTTCATAGTCCAACAGTCCGGCCAAAGGATATAGTCCGGCTGTCCAAATTTCAAACGCTTTGTTAAGCAGTGTCTGGTCCCATCACTACAAAAAAATACACTTCCGTGTTGATACGTGTTTGTCACAGTAGGTCGCGTTTTCTGTCATGCATGTACATCCATGACAAATTTATGACAGAATCAAGATAGTCATACCTGTGCTGTCGTAGAAGTGTTCCATGACATTGCCAAAATTATCATCACGGAAGTGTCCACTTCCATGATATAATCGCGTCACAGAAGTGCTTTCGTTAAGGGTGACCGACACGTGGCATCCACCGTAACGGAACGCCGTTAAGCTATCGGGTCGGATTTTGGATCCGATAACCCGTTAACAGCCACGACCAATGCCGATTTTCCACGTGTAAAATTCTCATTGGCTGACGGATCCACGCGTCAGCTCCGCGTTGGCACAGGTGTCACTCATCCAACGGTCGAGATGGGCCTATGATATGTTGACACGTGGACCGGCCCAAAAGTGGCCCACAAAGATTAAATGGGCCGGCCCAACCGAAGGCCCATAAGATTTAGCGGACCATAATGGGCCGGCCCAGCTAAAGGCCCACAAAATTTAGCGGACCATAATGGGCCGGCCCAGCTAAAGGCCCACACGATTTTGCAGACCATAATGGGCCGGCCCAGCTAAAGGCCCACAAGATTTTGGACCACAATGGGCCGGCCCAGCTAAAGGCCCACAAGATTCTGCGACCATAATGGGCCGGCCCAGCTAAAGGCCCAACATTCTCTGTCAAATCGGCCCGTCAACGGCCTGTCCTAAACTTGTCATCAACGCGGCCCATGGTCACTTCTGGCCCGTTAACAGTCCGCTAAGTAATTGGGCCGAATTACGGCCCGGTGTATTTTCCGGCCTGTTAAAGGTCGACTTCATTTGGGCCCATTTACAGGCCATCAAAACTTTCGGCCCATAAACGACCGTGAAGGATTTGGGTCATATTCGGCCATGTCTGACATTCGGCCTGTTAGAGGCCCACTATAGCTTTGGGCCACTTTCGGCCTGTTGTCATTTTCGGCCTGTTAACGCCGGACGTAAACCATGGGCCATATGTGGCCCAACGTCATATCGGGCCCATTAACGGCCCATATAAAAATGACGATAATCTAGCCCGACCGAAGTTCCGGCCTGTTAAAGGCCCGTGTATTAGGTCGGCGCATTTACGGCCCGTCCGAATTTCGGCCTGTTAAAGTCCAGTGGGTTATTTGGCACAATCAGGGCCCAATCTCACTTTCGGTCTATTAAAGGCCCATGTATTTTATGGGCTCGAGATATTTACACCTGTAAACGGCCTATTTTTACTGAGGGCCCAAATTATGTTTAGGCCTGTTAAAGGCCCACTATGGGCACAGGCCTACCAGAAAAATATGAAAGCTTATGCTGATTTAGGCCCAGATATTTTTAGTGGGCTACATGCCAATTTCGGCCCGTAATCGTTTTTAGCCCAATTGGAATGGGCCCGACGAATGTTGGCATGTTGGGCTCCTACGAAGCTTTCGGCCGAATACATTACTAAGATAAACCTACACTATACAAAAATAGCGTCGTAATTACTGCAGCCTGAGGCAGCATCATAAATGTTGTATCACAACAAAATAAATTCCAACCATACAACAAAAGGCCTGTTGGCATAAAGTTTACAGTCCTTCCAGATAAAAGCACCATCAGATGTATAGAAGCACAGATCATTTGACCTGAGTGCTAATGTTTCAGGCTGTAGAATCTGATGGAGCAGCACGATCTCCACCTTTTTTCCGCCATTGCTCTTGAACAACGAAGCGAATGTCTGATAGTCTGGTTTCAAAACCATTCATATCTTGACGACATTTCTCAACCACTATTCTTGTTTCCGAAACAACGTCCATTAGGGATTGGACTTGTGTCTGGAGCACAGATATATCACTCTGTCTAGCAGGAAGATTTTGTTCAGTAGGCGATTTGGACGAGGTTACCTTGACAACCAACCCAGAATTACGCAGGAAGGTGCTTTTTGCACTGTTAGTGGAGAGATACTGACGCACTGCAGCAAGAGGTGACATTGTGCCTGTAGTAGCCTCGTCACCTTCAGGTGGTTGTGGCTGTTCAATCATTTGTTCCATAGCTTCCTGAAAGTTTGAACTTGTAGATTAGTGTACCAGATAAGTTACTAATGAGACAAAAACAAACAAAGTAGGTTAAACGTTTATACATAACTTATTTTGGTGAACTACTGTAATACATTAGCATGTATTGTAGTGCCAACTACATAATAAAATCACTTTCGGAACATATGTCCATGTAGCATGCCTACTGTATTGTCTATTTCCTCACATTCGTTGACATCTAAGGATAAAGAGACATGGTTTAAAGTAGGATGAACATAGTATGACATCATTCATATCATGGGCAAACAGATATAAAACAAACAGGCTATTTTATCATTGTGTGCGCACGTGAACATAACAACTAGATTACAGATCAAGACCAAAAGAATATCCTTCATCTCTTTTAAACCATGTAAGGTGAAATGATACGTTAAGACAACTGTGAATAAAAGTGAACAGAGTAACTGACATTGGCTGCAAACCAAGTAGTTAAATGAACACATCACAGTACCAATCAGTTCAAGGCAGGAGGAGTAAGGACTTACAACAGCGGCTTGAACTGGTGTGCTCATGCCCTTCATCTTGCTGGTGTGGCAATCCTTGAAGATTTGCACTGCATTCAGTTCAGGTTCTTTTTGGTCCGCACGGGATTTCCTCTGTATTTGGAACAAGTCAATATAGATACGATAATATGGCACAAAAAAAGAAGGAAGTAGCAGCTATTTACAAGAGCCTCGCAGTGTGCAATATAGCTACGAGATCCTGTGGTCTGTTGGAATTTCACTTTAGAATGGTTGGTTTTGTTCTTCAAACAGTTAGCCTAGAAGAAGATACACTTGTAAGGCACATACATAAATACAAGTTCAATATGTGGTCTGATCAAATACATATAGCCTACCTGATACTTTGGATCAGACCAGTGTTTAACGAGGGCTGTCCAGTCTTCATCTGTAATATATTCCACTGGAGATGTTTGGGCGATTTCATTGTTAGCCTTGCCTTCAAAGTGAGATTTTCTAAGGTGGTACCGATACTGTCGCAGAGCAGACTGAAAAACATGAGTGCATGCTTGTCTAGTTGCATCATCTTTCGGATCCAACTTGAACCTCATCTGTTGAAAAAAGAATGTGAGTCTTATTAGGAGGAAGCTAGAAAGTATGGGACAGAGCAAGACAATATTACTAATTGCGATGAATAACATTACTTACGGATAAATGGTCAAGGAAGGTGTTAAACTGGGTATTGTCTTTCTCATTCCTGTACTGGATCCACGTTGGGAGGATACGTGCATGACACCTAACGGCAACGGCTGCCTCTGATACTAACTTGGCTGACTCTGTAGCATCACGTGGCCTTTTTAAACCTGCCTCAAAATGGATCTCCATTCTTCCTCCTTTAGATTTTGTTAATCTGTCAAGCATTATCCCTGATGTCTGTTTCCGCTTGCGTCGTGGTGCTAGTTCAACAACGAATATGGAAAGTGTTAGTGTACATCAAACTGTGAGAGTACATATAAAGGAGCATGCAACTGCAACTTGACTCGGTCAGGTACCGTCTTGGTGTTGATGCTCATGAGGTTCATCTGATCTTGCCAAGTCCTGTTGTGTCAGCAGTGCTTCAGAAGTAGTGTTAGGTGTGAAGGCAGCTTGGGAACTGGCCAGTTCAGAACGAACGAGTAACTGGTTGAGATGCTGGTACAGTTGAAGCGGATGCTGCAGCTGGTGGAGCAGGTGATATGTGTTTGTAGATTTAGCCGGTGGACTTGGACCTTCTACTGCACTATAAGTACCAGCAGAATCTCGACGGCAGAACCTTTTCCGTTTCACCCGACGAGTAACACACTCCCTACTATATTATTTTCCTTGCTCTTTTTTGACTTTGCCATGTCAAGCTGTACCCACAACACAAAAGAATAAAATCACTCTTCAGAACTCATTGATGCATGATACAGACAAGCAATACTTTGATGTAAGACAACCGTATGAGGATGGAATATGTAAGAAATAACAGGACGACATGACATATTCACAGCTACGATGTGCAAACTAAGCAGAAGGATTTTCAAGAAAATAGAAGTAATGCAAGCTAGACACCATATGAAAGATGCAACCAATATTACTCTGCCAAGTTAAAAGTGTCTTGTCATAAGTGGCAATTCGAAAAATTAGAAGCAGTACAATGTAGAAATCAATGCAAGATGCAACCACTATCAAACTGCCATGTTAAAAGCGTCCAATCATGAGTGACTGATGCGGGATACACAACAGCAGTACTTTGATGTAAGAACATGGTATGATAGATAGATGCAGTGTATTCTAGACACAGAAAGCCATGTCATATGCACATGTATAACGTATAAACTCAGCAGGTGCAATTTAATCAAAATAGAAGAAATACAGGCTAGATAACATATGCAACATGAAACCAATTATCACACTGTCAACTTAGAGCAAGCACCTGCGATGGTGGAGTACGGGAGATGAACTCATCATGTAGACTTGGGACTTCAACTTCATTAGCAGTAGCAGTGGCAAATCTAGAGAGTCTCTGTTTGCGTGTGCGGAGGACCACCAACATCCCCTAACTTACTCTTTTCCTTCCTATTTTCTGATATTGCCTTATGAAGTCAAAACCACAAGAAGATGAATAAAATTAGCTCTGCATAACTGGTTGATGCATGATACAGACGAACACTACTTTGATGTAAGGCAAGCGCAGGATAGGAGGATGGAATATATACAAAAGACAGCGTTTCATATTCACACGTACGATAGGAGGATGGAATATGTATGAAAAAATAGTAAGCGGAAGGCATTTCAACAAAATTAGAAGAAATGAAAGCTAGGCACCATATGAACATGCAACCAATATCACTCTATCAGGTAAAAAGTGTCTCGTCGTAAGTGCCATTTCAAGAAATTAGAAGCAGTACAAGCTAGAAGACAATGCAAGATGCAACCTACATCACAGTCCCAAGTTAAATGTGTCTTATGGGTAAGTGATCATTGCAGGTATAAGTTGTAAGCTACGCAGATGCAATTCAACATAATCAGAAGCAATACAAACTAGACATCATACGGAAAACGCAACCACGTATAACAGTTCCAAGTAAGAGCAAGCACCTGTGATGGTGGAGTAGGGGAGATGTGCTCATCATGTACACGTATGTTCTAGAAACAGGAACACGTGTCATATTCACAGGCATTATGTGTAAAGTAAGCAGATGCAATTCAAGTTAGAAGCAATACAAGCTAGACATCATACGCAACATGCAACCACATATAATAGTGTCAAGTTAGAGCAAGCACCTGTGATGGTGGAGTAGGGGAGATGTGCTCATCATCTACACAGCTACGTTGACTGTCCAGCCTTGTGTTGTCTTGCGAATCTTGTTGGGAGGATGGCGGAGTAGAATCTGTAGAGACCCCCTGTTTGAGTTGCTCCGAAGGACCACCATCATCCACTGCCGGACTAATTTCCTTCAGCTGTAATGATTTTGCATTGTGAAGTCAAACCGATAAGAAAAAGGAATAAAATTCGCTCTTCAGAACTCATTCATGCATGATACATACGAACACTACTCGGATGAAAGGCAAACACATGATGCGAGGATGGAATATGTATGAAAAACAGGATGGTGTGACATATTCACACCTATGATGTGGTAACTAAGCAGAAGGCATTTCAACAAATTAGAAGCACTGCAAGCTAGACACCATATGAAAGATGCAACCAATATCACTCTGTAGTTCAAACTGTATGTCATTTCAACAAATTAGAAGCAGTACATGCTAGAAATCATATGCAAGACACAACCAATATCACAGTGGCGACTTAAAGGTGCCTTATCATAAGATATAGTATGTACCAAAAACAGGAAAGCGTGTCATATTGATATGTCTTCGTCGTGTCTACTTTTCCAAACACTTTTGCCCTTGTTTTGGACTCTAACTTGTATGATTTGAATGGAACTAACCCGGACTGACGCTGTTTTCAGCAGAATTGCCATGGTGTTGTTTTATGTGCAGAAAACAAATATTTCTCGGAATGACCTGAAACTCCACAGATCTTAGAAAAAATAATAAAAAATCCTCGCCAAAGATGAAGACCAGGGGGCCCACACCCTTCTCACGAGGGTGGGGGCGCCCAGGGCGCCTACCTCGTGGGCCCCCTGGACTCCGACGCCAACTCCAACTCTATATATTTGCTTTCGGAGAGAAAATCAGAGAGAAGAATCATCACGTTTTACGATACGGAGCGCCGCCAAGCCCTAAAACCTCTCGGGAGGGCTGATCTGGAGTCCGTTCGGGGCTCCGGAGAGGGGGATTCGTCGCCGTCGTCATCATCAACCATCCTCCATCACCAATTTCATGATGCTCACCGCCGTGCGTGAGTAATTCCATCGTAGGCTTGCTGGACGGTTATGGGTTGGATGAGATTTATCATGTAATCGAGTTAGTTTTGTTAGGGTTTGATCCCTAGTATCCACTATGTTCTGAGATTGATGTTGCTATGATTTTTCTATGCTTAATGCTTGTCACTAGGGCCCGAGTGCCATGATTTCAGATCTGAACCTATTATGTTTTCATAATATATGTGAGTTCTTGATCCTATCTTGCAAGTCTATAGTCACCTACTATGTGTTATGATCCGGCAACCCCGAAGTGACAATAATCGGGACCACTCCCGGTGATGATAGTTTGAGGAGTTCATGTATTCACTATGTGCTAATGCTTTGTTCCGGTTTTCTATTAAAAGGAGGCCTTAATATCCCTTAGTTTCCAATAGGACCCCGCTGCCACGGGAGGGTAGGACAAAGATGTCATGCAAGTTCTTTTCCATAAGCACGTATGACTATATTCGGAATACATGCCTACATTACATTGATGAATTGGAGCTAGTTCTGTGTCACCCTATGTTATGACTGTTACATGATGAACCACATCCGGCATAATTATCCATCACCGATCGGTGCCTACGAGTTTTCCATATACTGGTTCTCGCTTATTTACTTTTCCGCTGCTTACTGTTACAATCACTACAAAATACCAAAAAATTACTTTCTGTTACTTTTGTGCTACCACCACTATCATATTACTTTGCTACTAAACACTTTGCTGCAGATATTAAGTTTTTCAGGTGTGGTTGAATTGACAACTCAGCTGCTAATACTTGAGAATATTCTTTGGCTCCCCTTGTGTCGAATCAATAAATTTGGGTTGAATACTCTACCCTCAGAAAGCTGTTGCGATCCTATACTTGTGGGTTATCAAGACTAATTTCTGGCGCCGTTGCCGGGGAGCATAGCTCTATTCTTTGAGTCACTTGGGATTTATATCTGCTGGACACTATGAAGAACTTGAGAGATCCAAAAACCAAGATCTATCCCTCAACTACGAGGGGAGGTAAGGAACTGCCATCTAGCTCTGCACTTGATTCACCTTCTGTTATGAGTAAGTTTGCGACACCTACACCTGCTTCTGCTATTCGTTCTGATATGTCGCATGTTATTGATGATGCCACTTCTGCTATGCATGATACTTATGATGAAACTGCTTCTATGCCTGATACTACTTGTGCCCCTTGGTGAATTTCTTGATGAACAAATTGCTAGGGCTAGAGAAAAAGAAATTATTGAATCTGAATACGATGATGATAGTGATGATGAAAATATGCTGTTATTCCTGAGGGTTATCTTTTTGATATGGAATCTTCTGCCGCTATTTTAGCTTGCAAGATAGATATGAGCTTAAGAGGTTATTAGTTAAATGGAACAAAGAATCACTTAGAGATAAAATGAAACCCGACCCTGCTTTTGCTACTTCACCTATATGTGTTCCTGATAAGATTATGAATTCTCTGTTGATCCTGATATAATTACTTTGGTTGAATCTGATCCGTTTTATGGCTATGAATTTGAAACTATTGTGGCACATCTTACTAAGTTAAATGATATAGCTGCCCTGTTCACTAATGATGAGAGATCACGTTACTTCTATATACTCAAAATATTCCGTTCTCATTAAAGGGTGATGCTAAGAGTATGGACCACATTCTCAAAGTCTGATCTCTGTGCCGTGTCATCCCTGGATCAGTAATGCTGACACCACACAGTACTTGGGATTTATAACAGAGTAGCAATCACACACTTATTACATCGAGTGTCTCAAGAGAACTTATTACAATTAATATGGCTTAAGGCCATCTAATAACGATAACAGCGGAAGGCTTGGAAGATAAGTGAGTCCATCAACTCCAACGGCATCACTGAGTATAGAACCACGACCTAAAACTCCTTAATCGTCGTCTGAAAAGTCTGCAACATTAACGTTGCAGCCCGAAACGGGTCAGCACATGGAATATGCTGGCAAGTAACACATAGAGAGTAATGGAATGAAGCTATACTATATGCATATTTGGCTGGTGGAAAGCTCTATGGTTACAGTTTTGCGTAAAATCCAATTTTTCCCTACTGCAAAGGAATAAATTTTATTTAACTATCATGAGTTGTTAAACATTGAGAATGGTTGACAGCATTCTCAATCCCAATTAACATCATTAAAAACCCAAATTAAATTTTAGAGTAACATGTTGAGATTCACATGATAAAAGGTACTAGATACTCAAGATGTCCATAACCGGGGACACGGCTAACCATGATTAGTTTATACACTGTGCAGAGGTTTGCGCACTTTTCCCCACAAGACTCGATCCTCCGTTTGGTTTCTCGCACTACATGGTGTTTGAGAAAGGATGACCGAGACATAGTCTTTCAGAAGCGCTAGCACCTTACGATGGATAGACCGTTACACCTACTTTCCCCTACATCTGCTAGTCTACCCTGTAAGAGTTCGCATGACTTAATCAACTATGCTAGAGCCCATAATAGCTTGTGGCTGCACACGGAAGTTTCTAGTATGAAAAATCTCATGATCCCTTTGGGCCTGGGTGGCGGTCCAAAAACAGGCAATCCTGGAATACCCAGGTACCTCAATCCACCCAGATGTGTATTTAAGTTGCCACCTTAGATAAACCATTAATTAACAATCTCACATCTGTCATGGAATTACACTCACCCAATCCACGTCTACTAGCATAGCATAGCATAATAAGCAAACGTAGAAGTAACTCCCAAAGGTTTGAAATAACAGGTAATAGGTACTACCTCAACTACTTCCCAAACCCACAATTTAATTAGATCCTAATCATGCAATGTGTGAGGATTGATCTAATGCAATAAAACTGGGTAGTAGGAGGTATGATCAAAGTGTTACTTGCCTTGCTGATGATCGCGAAACCTAGAGATTCGAAGTAACAGGCGGCGCACTCCGGGTATTCTATCGCAGACAAACAAACAAGCATACAATAAGTATTCATCTAATGCACAGGTAAAACTCAAATAAGAGATCTAACCAGAAGGTTCAACTTAAGAACTCCGGTTTGCAAAAAGAATCAAATCAAACGAAGCAACGAAAGTCAAACGGCAAAAGAAAAAGCTTCGTTTACTATTCTGGATCTAGGGCAATTTTTACAGTGGCAAAAACTTGTTTAAGTTGGTTAAGTTAGAGGGTTTCGAGACGAAACTCCAGGCGCTTGAATCGCCTGATTCCGATAAACGAGCGAAAAGTTATACTAAAACGAAAATCGGATCAAAATCGCGATCAGAAAAATCGCGGATTTAATCCGAGAAAAAGAAAAATGACGAACGTTCGCTAAGAACGAACGAACGCTCGCTAAATAAATAAATCGGAAAAACCGATATATTTAAAAAACCGAAACTAAAAAATAAACCAACGCGATTTTTTTCTTTTTTTAACCGTGACTTTTTTAAAAAAAACCGGCGGCGAAAACGAGGTTGACCTGGGTCCGGCGGCGGCGGCCCGCGGGCGGCGGCGGCGGCTCTGATTTCGGGCGCGGTGGGCTGGGGCGTCGGGGCGGCGGTATTTAAAGGCTGCCCCCGGGCGGAGTCCCGCTCGGGTACGGCCCGAAGTCGGTTCGCGTTTTTTTTATATATTACGCGCAGAAAAACAAATAAAAGAAATAATAAACGGACTCCAAAAATCCCGAAATAAATTCGACTTCTAAAATCAAGCCGCACAAGGTGAACATTTATTTGGGGCCTAAATGCAATTTTGAAAAACATTTTTCCTAAATTCAAATAAAATACCGAAAAACTCCGAAATAAAATCTTATTTGATTTTATTATTAAATCCTCAATATTTCTTTATTTTTGGGAAAGTCATTTTATTCCCTCTCTCATATTTTTGTAATAGAAATAATTGATGATAAAATAATTAAAATCAAATGATCCTATTCGCAAAATTTGAGAAAACTCAAATATGAAAATAACGAAATCCCCAACTCTCTCCGTGGGTCCTTGAGTTGCGTGGAATTTCTAGGATCAAAACCAAAAGCAAATAAATATGATATGCAATGATGATCTAATGTATAACATTCCAAATTGAAAATTTGGGATGTTACAAACCTACCCCCCTTAAGATGAATCTCGCCCTCGAGATTCGGGTTGGCTAGAAAATAGGTGAGGGTGGTCCTTCAGCAAATCTTCCTCTCGTTCCCAGGTGGCTTCATCCTCCGTGTGGTGGCTCCACTGAACCTTGCAAAACTTGATAACCTTGCTGCGGGTGACTCGACTGGCATACTCTAGAATCTTAACTGGTTTCTCCTCATAGGTCAAATCACTGTCCAACTGAATTGCTTCCAGTGGTACCGTATCTCTCAAGGGTATGTCAGCCATCTCCGCGTGGCACTTCTTCAACTGAGAAACGTGGAACACATCATGAACTCCTGACAATCCTTCAGGCAATTCCAACTTGTAGGCCACTTCTCCCATACGCTTCCAAACTCGATATGGTCCTACAAATCGTGGTCGCTAACTTTCCTTTAACCAAAGCGCTTTGTTCCCCGAAGTGGGGATACTCGAAGATAAGCTCTATCTCCAACTTCGTAAACTGTCTCCTTGCGTTTAGAATCTGCATAACTCTTCTGTCTGGACTTGACCTTGAGCCTATCGCGAATCAATTTCACCTTCTGTTCAGACTCCTTAATCAAATCAGGTCCAAACAACTGGCGGTCTCCAACTTCATCCCATGACAACGGTGTCCTGCACCTCCTTCCGTACAAGGCTTCGAAAGGGGCCATCTTCAAACTGGTGATAGCTGTTGTTGTAAGAGAACTCTGCATATGGCAAAATTCTCGTCCCAACTAGATCCGTAATCTAGCGCACAAGCTTCAGCATATCCTCCAAAATCTGATTGACTCTCGGTCTGTCCATCTTGGGTGGAAAGCTGTGCTAAACTCTAGTCTGGTTCCCAAAGTTTCATGCAACTGATTCAGAACTTTGAGGTAAACTGGGTTCCTCTATCTGATACATACTCCTTCGGAACTCCATGAACATACGATCCTGGTCATGTATATCTTTGCCAACTTAGCACTGGTGTAAGTGGTCTTTACTGGGATGAAATGAGCTACTTTCGTCAATCGATCGACTACAACCCAAATCGAGTCATAGCCTGAACGAGTCTGGGTAATCCTGTGATAAAATCCATGCCTAACTTATCCCACTTCCATTCGGGTATCGGCAATGGTTGTTAGCAATCCTGCTGGCTTCTGATGCTCTGCCTTTACTCTCTGACATACATCACAAACTGCTACATACTCCGCAATATCTTCTTCATTCCGGTCCACCAGAAAATATCCTTCAAATCCAAATACATCTTGGTATTTCCTGGGTGAATCGAATATGGTGAATCATGTGCCTCTTGCAGAATCAACTTCCTGATCTCCGGGTCATTGGGCACATAAACACGGTCTTCAAACCATAGGGTGTCGTGCTCATCCTCACGAAATCCTTTAGCCTTTCCTTCGCTCATTTTCTCCTTTATAGAGGCAATCTTTGTCAGTCTTCTGAGCTTCTCTGATTCTATCCATCAAAGTTGATTGAATCTCCAATGCTGCTACATAGCCTCTCGGAACTATTTCCAAACATAACTCTCGAAGATTTTCGGCTAACTCCCTTGGTATTTCTCCGTCATTAATGTATTGACATGCTCTTACGGCTCAATGCGTCAGCTACTACATTAGCCTTTCCGGGATGGTAATGCAATCTCATATCATAATCCTTGATGAGCTCCAACCATCTCCTTTGTCTGAGGTTTAACTCCTTCTGTGTGAAATGTATTTCAAACTCTTGTGATTCCGTGTACACCTCACAATGGTTTCCAATGAGGAAATGTCTCCATGTTTTCAATGCATGCACTACGGCTGCTAACTCCAAATCATGCGTAGCATAATTCAACTCATGAGGCTTAAGCTGTCTTGAGGCATATGAAACAACTCTCCCTTCCTGCATAAGCACTGCTCCAAGTCCTCGACGTGAAGCGTCGCAATACACCTCATAATCCTTGGTCTGGTCTGGCAAAATCAACACTGGTGAAGTAACCAAGCGTTTCTTCAACTCCTGGAAACTAGCCTCACATTCCTCGTCCATATGAACTTGGTATCCTTCTTTAACAACTCCGTCATAGGCTTTCGCAATTTGAGAAATTCTCAATAAATCTCCGGTAGTATCCTGCGAGTCCAAGAAAACTCCGGATCTCTCCAACTGGTTGCTTCCCAATTTGTCACAGTGTCAACCTTAGTGGGATCTACTGCTATACCTTCTCCGGATATAACGTGTCCGAGGAATCCTACTTCCTTCAACCAAAACTCACATTTGCTGAACTTGGCATACAACTGATGTTCTCTGAGCTTCTCAAGTACCAATCGCAAATGCTCCTTATGCTCCTCTTCACTTTTCGAGTAAACCAGAATATCATCAATGAACACCACGACGAACTTATCCAAGAACTCCATAAACACTTTGTTCATCATGTTCATAAAATATAGGCAGGTGCGTTAGTCAGACCAAATGACATAACGGTATACTCGTACAGCCCATACCTGGTGGTAAAAGCTGTCTTAGGTATATCCTGTTCTCGAATCTTCAACTGGTGGTATCCTGATCGCAGATCGATCTTGGAAAATACCTTAGCTCCTTGCAATCGATCAAACAGATCATTGATCATTGGTAGTGGGTACTTGTTCTTGATGGTTACTTCATTCAATCCTCGATAATCAACAACCATCCTTAACGATCCATCCTTCTTCTCCACTAGAAGTACTGGCGATCCCCAAGGCGAAGAACTTGGGCGAATATATCCCTTATCCAATAACTCCTTAATCTGCTTCTTAATCTCCACCAAATCCTTTGCAGGCATCCTGTATGGTCTCTTTGATATTGGCCCTGTGCCTGGCAATAGCTCAATCAAAAACTCAATATCTCTATCCGGTGGCATGCCTGGCAACTCTTCTGGAAATACTTCAGGGAAATCCCTTACCACTGGTACTTCCTCCTGCACAACTCCTGTTAAACAATTTACTTGAGTCCCTTGGCACATGTCGGGATACATACTTGATCCTTCTCCCTTCTGGGGTGGTAAGCAAAATTGTCTTACTGGCGCAATCGATGTTTCCTCCATACATCGACAGCCAATCCATACCCAGAATTACATCCAATCCTTGTGATTCCAAAATGATTAAATCGAGGGAAACACATGCCTACCTATACTCAATGGCACTTGAAAACATCCTTGACTGGCCATATATCTGCTCCTGGTGAGCTTACTAGCATAGGTGTTCTAAGAACCTTAGTGGGCAAGGTTATACTTATCCACAAATCCCCTTGATATGTATGAATGCGATGCACCAGTATCAAAAAGAACGAGTGCAGTAAATGACTTAACCAAAAACTTACCGATTACTGCATCCGGCTGTGCTTCAACCTCCTCCACGCTAACGTGGTTCACCTGTCCCCTGTTGAAAGGGTTCGGCTTCTTCCCAGAGCTTCCATTGCCATTTTGGCCTTTCAGGACATTCATTGGCATAATGTCCGGTCTTCGAACACTTAAAGCAAGTGACTTGGCTCAGGTCCTTCTTGGCTGGGGTTGATGGGTTGGTGCGGTTCTGGCCGTTGCTTCCTCCATTCCCATTACCATTCTTGGTGCCATTGTGATTGTGCGAGCTACCTCCATGGGTATGCTGAAAATGTCCTCCCGGTCTAGGGGTAAAACGTGGCTTCTGCTGAGCTCCTGAATTATACTTT
>NC_053027.1:435768778-435783583 GCF_003073215.2 Triticum urartu | reverse complement strand
GAGCATGCCTGATAGGACGCGGGCTAATCATGAAGAAATGAACTTTCATTTCTCACGTCCTCATATTGCTTTATCAGTTCTTTTACTTGATGAAATTGATCTGATGAATTGATGTCATATTCTTCACTGATGAAGTATATGAGTTTGTAAGCTGCACTAATTCATCTGCAGGATGATCAACCCAAAGCCACTGAGTGGGTCCTCGATAGTGGATGTACAAACCACATGACTGGTGACAAGAATCTATTGATGGATGCTCCATTATCTCTGTCGCATCTGAAGCATATCATCTTTGCTGACAAAGGCAAAAGTCAGGTATTGGGTCTAGGTAAGGTTGCGATTACAAAGGATCGACACATGGACAAAGTCATGCTTGTTGAGTCCTTAGGATACAACCTTATGTCTGTCTCAATGCTTTGTGATCTTGATATGGTTGTTGTCTTTGGCAAGTACCGTTGTGTGTTATGGAAGCTGACAATTCCAAAGTCTTCGAAGGCTTTAGGAGAGGAGACATGTATATTGTTGATTTCTCTACAGGACCACAACCAGCTGTGTGCTTACTTGAAAAAGCTTCAGAAGGCTGGCTCTGGCATCGACGACTTGGTCATGCAGGCATGAGGAATTTGCACACGCTTGCGAAGAAGAAGCATGTCATTGGTATCGAGAATGTCAAATTCCTCAAGGATCACCTACGCAGAGCCTGTGAAGCTGGGAATATGACGAAGGCCAAGCATCCAGCAAAGACTATCATGACCACCACCCGCCCGTTTGAATTGCTTCACATGGATCTCTTTGGTCCTAATCATTATTCTGCTATTTCAAATGAAGCATCTCAATATGGCTTTGTTATTGTTGATGATTATTGTCGCTACACATGGGTACACCTTATTACTTACAAACATGAAGTGCACGAAGTCTTCAAATGATTTTCCTTGAGGGCTTCAACCAACTTTGGTGTGAAGATCAAGCACATCAGAAGTGACAATGGCACAGAGTTCAAGAATTCTGGTCTCGATGACTATCTTGATGAACTTGGTATTACTCATGAGTTGTCTGCTCCTTACACTCCTCAGCAGAATGGCATCATGGAGCGCAAGAATAGGACTCTTGCTGAGATGGCTCGCACTATGCTTGATGAATACAAAACGCCTCGTCGTTTCTGGACTGAGGCAATTGATACTGCGTGCCACATCATCAACAGAGTATATCTTCACAAATTCTTCAAAAAGACTGCCTATGAACTCCTCACTGATAAGAAACCCAATGTAAGTTATTTCAAAGTCTTCGGTGCTAAATGTTGGATTAGAGATCCTCATCACAACTCAAAATTTGCACCGAAAGCACATGAAGGTTTTATGCTTGGTTACGGAAAGGACTTGCACACCTACAGAGTCTTCAACAACGTTCTTCACAAGTTGTTGAAACTGTAGATGTGCGGTTCGATGAAACTAATGGCTCGCAAAGAGAGCACCTACCTACTGTGATAGATGAACCAGCACCTGAGGAAACTATCAAGTTCAAGGCTACTGAGGATGTCATTCCTACTGAAGAATCTGCTGAAGAATTCATTTCAGAACATGAGAACGTCGAGCTAATGCACCTGAAGAAAATGCTGAAGAAAATGGTGCTGAAGAAAATGCGTGATCAAATTCTTCAACGACAACCAGCTCATCCTCGCATTGCAAAAGAAGTGCAAGTTGAAAAGATCATCAATGACATCAAAGCGCCAGGTCCTCTCACACGCTCAAAAGCTTCACATTTATCTAACTTTTGTGGGCACTATGCTTTTGTCTCTATTACAGAGCCCACTAAGGTAGATGAAGCATTTCTGGAGCCTGAGTGGATTCAGGCCATGCAAGAAGAATTACATCAGTTCGAGCTCAACAATGTCTGGGAACTGGTCAAACGTCCAGATCCTCGCAAGCACAATATCATCGGCACAAAGTGGATCTACCGCAACAAGCAAGATGAAAATGGCCTTGTGGTGAGGAATAAGGCACGGCTTGTAGCTCAAGGCTACACACAGGTTGAAGGAATTGATTTTGATATGTGCCTCAATGTAAGCTTGCGCTGAGTTCTTCAGTTTTTCAGGCACACCACTAGGTTCTGAAGATCCAAAGAATCCTGACGTCTTAGACTCAACAAGGCCCTCTATGGCCTCAAGCAGGCCCCACGGGCTTGTATGATACCTTGAAGGAACTCTTCATGAAGAAAGGCTTCAAACCCGGTTCACTCGACCCTACTCTTTTCACTAAATCTTATGATGGTGAATTGTTTGTGTGCCAAATATATGTTGATGATATTATCTTTGGCTGTACTGACCAACGTTATAGTGATGAATTTGCCTATATGATGAGTGAAGAATATCAAATGTCTAGGATGGGAGAGTTGAAATTCTTCTTAGGTCTTCAAATTCGTCACAATGGCATATTCATATCTCAGGAGAAATACCTCAAGGATGTACTGAGGAAATTCGGCATGCAAGATTGCAAAGGCGTCAAAATTCCTATGCCCACAAATGGCCATCTGTGCACTGATGAAAATGGTATTGACTTCGATCATAAGGTATACCGCTCCATGATAGGTTCCTTATTGTACTTATGTGCATCTAGGCCAGATATAATGCTTAGTGTTTGCATGTGTGCCTGATTTCAAGCTACACCGAAGGAATCACACCATAAGGCTGTGAAGCATATTCTTCGATATCTAGCTCACACACCAACACTTGGATTATGGTACCCCAAGGGCTCGGCTTTTGATCTCATTGGATATTCTGACTCTGACTATGCTGGTGATCGTGTGGACCGCAAGTCAACATCTGGTACATGTCATTTCCTCGGACGATCTTTGGTCTGTTGGTCCTCGAAGAAACAGAACTGCGTATCACTATCTACTGCTGAAGCTGAGTACATTGCCGCTGGTTCTTGCTGTGCCCAATTGCTATGGATGAAGCAAACTCTCAAGGACTACGGCGTCAACATGAAGAATGTGCCTCTCTTCTGTGACATGAGAGTGCCATCAAGATTGCTCACAACCCAGTTCAGCACTCGAAGACAAAGCACATTCAGATTCGTCATCATTTTCTTCGTGATCATGTGTTGAAGGGCGACATTTCTATTGAGCATGTGAAGACTGAAGAACAGCTAGCCGATATCTTCACAAAGCCCTTGGATGAGAAGAGATTTAGCAAGTTGCGGTGTGAGCTAAATATCTTAGAATCTTCGAATGTTCTTTGAAAAGGACACTCATCCTAACACTTATGCAAAATTGATGACTTAGATGTGCAACACATGAAGAAACGTTTTTCTTCAATCAATGAAGAATAACACTTCTTAGTGTGAAGAAATTAACGAAGAATTTGATTCTCAGAACCCTACGATAATTGTACGCGGTGTCTGAAATCATCATTCTTATACGGTGGGTCACGCCACCACCAAAAGTTGAAATTCCTCAAATTATTCATATTCTTCAACTTTGCATAGTCTTCACTGGTTCCGTCATTTTTCTTCATTGGCTATATATATATATGAGTTTATGTCCTCTACAACATTCACTTATTGCTATTTCTTCAAGTTGGTTTTCTGCTAAGTGAATGTGATCGGACCCTTCCCCTCTATGCTATACTCAACCCAATCTGTTCACAAATTCTTCATGTGCGTTCTATTTGAAACTCGTTCAAAATCTTCACTGTGTCCTTGTCAGCTGAAGAAATTGCGAACGGAACTTTAAAACTATCTTATCGAAATTTTCGGTTGCTCTCACGTTCCGCATCCCTACGTGTGGGTGACACATGTCATGCGAATGAGAAGGGTCAGGGGCACGTTCGTCCAATTTCTTCGGGCGAGCAGTTTTTCACCGTGGCTATAAATACCCCTCCTTCCCTTCCTCACTTCTTTTACTCCGCTCGACCTCTCTCTCCAGCTCGAGCTTCTCAAACCCTAGCGCCGCCGCTACTTCATCGCCGCCGGTGAGGAAGAGCTTCACTGCCTCGACCTCGTCGCCGACGTACTCGCGCCGACCGCGGAAATCTTCACTCCCGCCACGCCGTAGCGTCTTCCTCCGCCAAGTTAGGGCGTGGAAGATCTGCACAGACGAACTTCACATCTCCTCACTCAGTTCGTCGTGTTCTTCGTCCAGGGTAATTAAAAGTTACTTTTACTGCCCTCGTTGATTCGAATGATTATCTACAAAATCTTCAAAGTGTTTTCTTCATATCTTCACAATCTTCGTCCTCAGCTCCTCCGCCAAAGCCTGCTGTATACAAATCCTCAGCACATATGTGCTCTCTCTCTCTCTCTCTCTCTCTCAAAAAATAGTAGTGCTCTTTCTCTATCTCATCTGGAACCTCTAAGAACTCCTAGTGAAATTCTCTCGAGATGACTCATCTGGTCAAATTCACTTGTTTTTTGAAAAACCTTCTGAGAACACATATGACCTCTCCAAATTCCTCGCAACTATACTCTGTTCACAGGTACACATGTCAGCTGCTGAATCACTAGGTTCTCATCAACTTAACTCATTTGCAGTGTTCCTCGAAGAAAAGTTGCATACTTCTTCAGAGAATTCAATTGTTCAAATTCCTCAACTGAAGAAAATGGCTGATGGTAAGAAGCCACAGAAGGGAGGAAAGAGGCCTGAGGTAAATACAGCGTTTGAGATCCCTGATGACATATATGCTGGGTACTGCACACCTACTGAGGAAACCAAGAATGAGCGCAAAGTGCGATTCAGAAGATAGAGAGGAGATGGGCAAGAGAATGGAGGGAGTACAGATATGTCACTCCTAAGTACATGAAGAAATTCGCACTCAATCCTCCATGCCCAAGAGCTCCATTGGCACCTGGCCAAATCGCTGATCCCACCAGCCTCAAGCGCGGTGAGGACTATCCTGATGAATGGGCCCGCCCCCTTTTTCGCACTCAATCCTTCTATGCCCAAGAGCTCCCACCTGGCCAAATCGCTGATCCCACCAGCCTCAAGCGCGGTGAGGACTATCCTAATGAATGGGCCAAGCGCCAAGCCAAGCTGGCTAAGCAAGCCAAAAGCAGTGAGGAAATTTAATGAAGACTCTGCTGCTGCTGCTGCTGCCTCTGAGGCCTTTGCTGTCAAGCCAAAGAAGGCTATGTCAAAGAAGCCTGCGCGCAAGCCAAGTGCTTCACCAACAATGCCCTCAAGGCCAAGTTCCTCAGCAATGCCCTCACGGCCAGAATCCTCAAAGCCCTCACGGCCAATTCCTCATGCTGCTCCTGTTCCTCCAAAGTCCTCAGCTCCTCCGCCAAAGCCCTCAGCTGTTCCGACTAAATCCTCAGCACCTGTGCATCTCGCCTCGTGCCAAAGGACTGCAGGCATCTCCATTGCCTCAGGTGTCTCAGCTAGTTCCTCGCTGCACCAAGTTCCTCAGCTGGCCCCTCACTGCTGAAGACAAAGGCCACTGCTGGACGAGGTCCTCGCCCAAGTCCTCAAAAGAAGCAAGTCGTTTTCCAAGTGCCGTCTGATGAAGACGAAGTTGATGATGATGAACTTACAGAAATCATCAGAGACACGCAAGTCAGGGCCGCTAGAGCCAAAGGATCAGAGGTGCCACTGCTTTTGGATCCCAAGCTGATCCTCGACTACATTGATGATTGGCACAAGGACCCCAACACTCAATTGCCTGACTTCAAGCTGACTCCTGGCTAGAGTCACATGCTGACCCACTTCATTCAAGAAGAAAAGTGGAAATTTGAGAAGGCCAGGCAGATCAAGAAAGCGCAGTACAAGAAAGAGCGCTATCTGAAGAAAAACGTTGTCTCTATGACAACTGAAACTTGTCACTATTCAGACTGAGATTAAGAAACTCAGCGATGACTTTGACGCATATCACGCTGATTGGCTTGGAGCCAAGGTTCGTTTTGTGAAACTTGCGGATAACTTCACTTCCAATGTTGCAGCCCCAACGCAACAGGAAATTCCTCAGGCTGAAGCATCTGCTCAGCCTACTGAAGAAAATGCCAGCACCGCTGATGACAATCAGGCTGCTGAAGATAATGTGAGTTCCAGGGCTGATGACTGCATTCCAGCCGCTGAAGAAATTGCCAGGGCACCCACTAGTGGTGTGCCCGAAGAAACTGAAGAACTCAGGGCAACTGCATCAGTTGTGCCTGAAGAAAGTCAACCAGATTCCTCAGCTGCTCCTGCACCAACTTCAACTCCAATCCTTCCATCTGCATTAGATGTGAAGAAGGCCAAGGCTGCAGAGCGTGCTGCAGTGAAGAAAAGGAAAGCATCAGCTGCTTCAGATTCTTCAGCTCCAAAGAAAATGAAGCCTATGACAAGTTCGTTTGCAAATCCGATTGATGCTGTTCCCATCTCAACCAGGCCATCAAAGGACCTCGTTCCTTTTGATGAAGAATATGTGATACCTAGCGGATCGGATGAAGAAACTCCTTCTGCTGCTTCGTCTGAACCGTTGGATGAAGAAATTGAAGTGGATGCAATCCCTTCAACACCTATCATCTCCTCGCCTATGCCTCAGTTCACAGCTGAAGAGGCTGGCGTTGAAGAAATGGAAGATGAAGATGTGGACATTGGCTGCTCCACACCCGTAATCAGTGATGAATTTTGGGAAAGTCAGCATCCAAACTCTCCAATGTTCACCCCTCTACAGCAAATTCCTCAGTCCCCCACACAAACTGTTCACATGGGCTCTGAAGAAACTCATCCCACTGCATCTGTCCATGAGGAAATTCCAGCCACTAGCGCTGAAGAAACTGCTGCTGCTGAACAACCAACGACGCAGACTGCCACTGAGGAGGAACCAGAAATTCCTCAGCCTGAAGAACCTGCGATTGAGATTCCTGAGGTCGTGATGCAACTCACTGACACTCCTCTACCGAAGCCAAAGGATCCATTCTCACGCAAGCAAAAGTTCAAGGCTGATGATTTCTTCGGTGAGCACGTATTCTTCGAAGATTACAACCCATATGACTTCTGCTCGCATTAGGAAGAGGCGTTTCTGGACTGCTAGTCAAGCCAATTTCTATTCCTCAGTGCTGTTCAACAAGGAGAAGATCTTCTACCATGAGCATATTCCTCACGTGGATATGGAATCTCTGCCGTGCTTCGCACCAGTCCTCAGTGTTCTTCACGATGCTGGACTGCTAAACTTTTGCTCTGACATCTGCGATTGGAATGAAGAACTGATTCTTCAATTCTATGCAACGCTGCACATCACCGGAGATGCTGAAGATGTGAATTCATGGGTGCTGGACTGGATGTCTGAAAACACTCACTACACTGCACCAGCCTCTGAATTGCTTCGTGCTCTACCACTCAGTCCTCCCCTTGAAGAAGCTCGCTGCATCTACAGTGAACCTGAGCTCACACATCATTACATGCAGGATGCTGATGAAGGAACATCATGAAGGAATCTGGTATTCAACATCGTTCATGGCATTCCTGTCAATTATCACGATTTCTTCATGAGGACTATGGCCAATGTTGCACTGTCTCCGTTTGAGCTGAAGCCTTATGCACCTTGGATTATGAGATTCCTCAAGACAAGGTCTTCACTCAACTACAAAGCTGATTTCCAGAATCACCTCAGCTACTTGCCCCCAATTGAAGTCCTCAAGCAGACATATTCCTCAGTTGATGGAAAGGGCAAGGCACCAGCTGTAATAGATGAAGGCATTCGTCCATTGGATGGTCAGTTTCGCAAAGCTGCATCTTATTCCACCAATGATGACTCTGCCACACATGACTCTGCCAATGCACCCAAGTCCACTCCTCAAGCCACTGCTCCGCGCGTGATGACTGACCGTGAACTTCTGCTTAGTCTTCACCAGAAGGTGGATCGAAATCACAAATGGGTTAAGCGTCAGTTTGGTTCACTTCTTCACAACATGACTGCCACACACAATGCAAGTGAAGAAAAACCACTACTACCTCCATCAAGTCTTCGGTGCACCTGGGCAATCCTGTCACATCTATATGGTGAAGAAGATCTGAAGAACATGGGTCTCAAAGAAGATTTTGACTGGTCTGCACCTCCACCGAAGAAATTCAAGAAGGTCAAGGTTCCTTCTCTTGGTGGCCATCTCATATTCTTCATCGCGCGACACTGATGAACATGAAGATTTGGACGACACCGCGTCAGGTCCTACATCAACAAATGACCCCAACAACGCTGGCGCTCCTTCATCAACATGATTATCTTTAGGGGCATTAGTCCTTATTTTCGATCCTTTTGGTCATTCGATGACAAGGGGGAGAAATATGAGTTAGTCTTCAAGCGGGTCTACTATATTGGCGTTTTTTTTCTTGCTAAGTTACAACTCTCGTTCTTCTGAAACTTTATTGGATCGAGTTGTAATCTTAAACCCGATGGTGCTCTGATACTTTTGATGCACTGTGCTCTGATACTTTTGATGCACTATTCTACATGCTTATTCCTCGTTAATATTATTGCATGCATGCTGAATTTCATCAGGCACCATATTTTCATCATGCATTTCAAATTCTTCACATTATATGTTAAATGCGTGTATGAATTACAAGATATAGGGGGAGATCTCCATGATTCAACTCTTCAAGTGTGCATTGCTTCAAAAGCAAATTCCTCACTATGCACATCTTCAGGGGGAGTTCTTCTATATCTTGCAATCAAATTCCTCAATATCAGTAGTTACACTTCATATGTTTATCCCCATTGAAAACTTAACCTATATTGTCATCAATCACCAAAAAGGTGGAGATTGTAAGTGCCTCTAGTGTCCCTTAGTGATTTTGGTGTGTTGAAGACTTATAGGTTAAGGGACTAATGCAGTTTGTGAGTGTACACAGGTCTATAAGTCTATGAGGAGTTTGATATTTACAGGAAAAGTCGACCCCTAAAAATGAATATCTTCGACTGAAGATTTTGGTATTTCTGAAGACTTTCATGAAGACTTTGAAAGTGAAGAAATTGGTGTGTCCGTGAAGACTTGATATTCATGCGAGGAATATGAAGCTTGAAGACTTTCGTTTTCATAGTTTTGTTTTTCTCTCTTTCTTGAGTCATAGGAAACACCGTACTGTTAAAGGGGGTCGAGGAAATACTAAGGAAAAATTTCCATGTGATGCTCAACTCAAAATCCTACACCTACCAATCCCTTCGAGTGAAGCCATTGGAAATCTCATACAGTTCAGTCAATTTCTTCAGTGACAGAGACGAAGTTCTTCTGGTCTCTGAGGAATTTGTCCTGACTGAGGAGTTAGGAATCGCCAGTGCGGATTGCCTACACAGTGAGGAACATGATAGCCCTGAGGATTTTGCTACTCAAAATTCCGACCGTTGCTGTGCTATGCGCCAGTTGTCCCAAAATATCTATCCACCTAACGGTCATATCATTGAAGGGCATTTATGTCTTATCATGTCGGGCTGCTCCCTAGGCTATAAATAGCTGCCCCCTACAACCACTAGCTGGTTGGCTGCTCCGAGAGAAACTGACACTTGTCATTTGAGAGCAACCCATCCTCCAAGGACTTTGAGCGAAAATCATCAAGTGAGGAAAAACCAAAAACCAAAAACCCAAACACCTGCAAACCCCAAGTGATTGAGCATCACTGAAGAGATTGATCCTGAGTGGATCCGACGCTTGTTACCTTTGAAGATTGTGCTTCTTCCAGACGGTTAGGCGTCATGGTCTAGAGCATCCAAGAGGAATTGTGGATCGCCGAGTGACCAAGTTTGTGAAGGTTTGGAAGTCGCCTAAAGACTTACCACGAGTGATTGGACGAGGTCTGTGTGACCTTAGTTCAAGGAGAATACGGTGAGGACTGGGTGTCTTGGACTAAGTGTCCTTGACTGGGTGTCCAGGACTGTGTCCTCGAGTTTAAATACTCAGCTGCTCGAACCAGACGTACAACTGAGACAGCAGTTGGAACTGGTCTACCAAATCATTGTCTTCACCGAGCTTACTGGTTCTATTTCCTCAACTCTTTCATTTCCTCATAACTGTGATGTATGTTTGTTCATATCTGTGTTTGAAGACTTTGACTGAAGACTTTCTCAATTTCCTCAGTCTGTCTGTGTCTTCATCCTGTGTTATCCTGTGATTACGCTTCCTGTACTCTGTGCTGTCTTCATTTCATCATGATGACTATGCTTGTATTCTGTTATGTTTACTTTTGAGTACTTATTCCGCTGCTAGTAGTTCTTCGCTAAGGAATTTCCTCACCGGCAAATTCCTCAGTGAAGAATTTCATAAAAATCGCCTATTCACCCCCTCTAGTCGATATAACGCACTTTCAACTTAGTCTCAACACTTTATTTTTGCATCTGTTAGAAATCGGATTGTGTGTGGTTGCTTTTTAGTGAGAAACCTGTTCCAAAGCTTTCGTGCTGACTCTGATGAAGTGCCTGGCGCGGTGTTACCGGGCGGATGATGCATGAACCACGAGTGACATGTTGAACTATTCTTGCAATGGTTGGTCTTTGCCCAATACTATTCAACTACATGATCAGTTGCTCAGCATATTGACATATGGATGACTGTGTCATGTGATGAGAATGGTGGAAGTTGGCGATGAAGTATGTGGGCGGAGTGCGGTGTGGAATGCCATTAGGTAGTGATGGTGCTGGTTTGAGATAGTAGAAGAGGGTTATGTGTGAAACGTGTATATGCGCTTTGTGAGAGTCACCGGCGAGGGTGTGCGAGCGAGGCTTCAATGTGAGAAAGGCAATGCACGGTGGGGTAGCCGGGAGCTAGCAGGTGGTGAAAGAGCTGAGAGGGCGGTAGAATCCGAGGTGAGATGCGGTTGTAGGGCATAAGTCACTCTATTGCGGAGATGTGAAGTCATCGCAACCTCGACAGTCGCGATGCTGCTAGGGGGATAGATGTGGTAGGAAGACCAGCGGCGTGGCGTCCGCCCGCCACTCATAAGGAGGACATCAAATTACACTCATGTTTTCGTGTGTGTGTGTGTGTGTGTGCCTACGATTGCATGCTACGAGACTTGCGAACTTCAAACACGGCATTTCTCAACTTCACAACTACTCGACGTGGGCGACGGCTTTGATTAGTACCTCCATAGTCTCAGAAGAGACCGCATCTCAGGAATCGAACTTCTCTTAGTATCATTCTATATGAGTTACTTTTCTTGGATGCCTTAGTCATATTAGCGTATGTAGCGAGTTCTGCAGTTGAGAGCGCGTAGATGAGTGGATGAGCAGTGAGGTTCATATATTCTCTCAAATACAGCTACCACCAGCTCTATATAGTGAAGCATGGGCGAGATGCAGAGAGCTCGGCCCAAAAGCATATAAGTGGAAGATCAATGAGTAGCTCGAATAATTATGCAACTATGTGAAGACTCTCTAACATTTAATAATTTCAGATCTTGGTAATCTTATTCAAACGCAAGCAAAGCAAAATAAAATGACATCTAAGAATGTCAAACATCATGTGAAGAAGCAAAAACTTAGGATCAACCGATACTAACCGATAGTTGTTGAAGAAGAAAGGTGGGATGCCAACCGGGGCATCCCCAAGCTTAGACTTGAGACTTCTTGAAATATTATCTTGGGATGCCTTGGGCATCCCCAAGCTTGAGCTTTTGTGTCTCCTTAATTCCTCTCATATCACGGTCTCCCTAAATCTCAAAAGCTTCATCCACACAAAACTCAACAAGGACTCGTGAGATAAGTTAGTATAAACCATTGCAAAAACCTTATCATACTCTACTGTAGAAAATCACTAAAATTATTATTCAACATTGCATACTAAATGCCTCTGCATATTTAATAGTCCTATCCTCAAATAGAATCATTAAAGAAGCAAACATATGCAAACAATGCAAACATAACAGCAATCTGCCTAAACAGGATAGTCTGTAAAGAATGCTGCAACATCCATACTTCCCTAGCTCCAAAAATTATGAAAGAAAATTCCCACTGTAGTAAATTTATCAGAGCTTAATATTCAAAAGGTTTCAACATTTTATCACATTCTGACTTTTCTAGGGAATTATTGCAACAGCGGTAAACTTTCTGTTTTCAAACAGCAACATGTATACTTGTAACATAGGCATAGTAAAGGCTATCAATGCCACTTTTATTGAAATAAAAGATGCAAAACATTGTTCTAAATAACAGCAAGCAAATATCTAACAAAATAAATTGACGCTCCAAGCAAAACAACATATCATGTGGTAAATAAAATATAGCTCCAAGTAAAGTTACCGATGAACGAAGACGAAAGAGGGGATGCCTTCCGGGGCATCCCCAAGCTTAGGCTCTTGGCTATCCTTGAATATTACCTTGGGGTGCCTTGGGCATCCCCAAGCTTAGGCTCTTGCCACTCCTTATTCCATAGTCCATCGAATCCTTACCCAAAACTTGAAAACTTCACAACACAAAACTTAACAGAAAACTCGTAAGCTCCGTTAGTATAAGAAAATAAATCACCACTTCAAGGTACTGTAATGAACTCATTCTTTATTTATATTGGTGTTAAACCTACTGTATTCCAACTTCTCTATGGTTTATAAACTCTTTTACTAGCCATAGATTCATCAAAATAAGTAAACAACACATGAAAAACAGAATCTGTCAAAAACTGAACAGTCTGTAGTAATCTGGATCAAACGTATACTTCTGGAACTCATAAAATTCTCAAATAAATTTCTGGACCTGAGGAATTTATCTATTAATCATCTGCAAGAATTAACTAAATATCACTCTCCAAATAAAAATGACAGCAATTCTCATGAGCGCTAAAGTTTCTGTTTTTTACAGCATGATCAACAAGACTCTCCCCAAGTCTTCCCAAAGGTTGTACTTGGCACAAACACTAATTAAAAGCATAAAACCACATCTAAACATAGGATAGATGAATTATTTATTACTAAACAGGAACAAAATAAAGTTGGGTTGCTCCTGAGGGAGTCCTGGATTAGGGGGTGTCCGGATAGCCGGACTATACCTTGGCCGGACTCCTGGACTATGAAGATACAAGATTGAAGACTTTCCCGTGTCCGGAAGGGACTTTCCTTGGCGTGGAAGGCAAGCTTGGCGATACGGATATGTAGATCTCTTACCATTGTAACCGACTTTGTGTAACCCTAACCCTCCGGTGTCTATATAAACCGGAGGGTTTTAGTCCGTAGGACAACATACAGAACAACAATCATACCATAGGCTAGCTTCTAGGGTTTAGCCTCTCCGATCTCGTGGTAGATCTACTCTTGTACTACCCATATCATCAATATTAATCAAGCAGGACGTAGGGTTTTACCTCCATCAAGAGGGCCCGAACCTGGGTAAAACATTGTGTCCCCTGCCTCCTGTTACCATCCGGCCTAGACGCACAGTTCGGGACCCCCTACCCGAGATCCGCCGGTTTTGACACCGACATTGGTGCTTTCATTGAGAGTTCCTCTGTGCGTCGCCATCAGGAAGGATGCCTCCCGTCTTTAAAGACGGCACCGTTGCTAAGGGAGCTTTGGCTGTCGGCCAAACCCTCCGGCTAGGTGGTTTTCTTATGACCGTGTTCGGCTTCTGCGCCGACGATGACCTCTCGAGCCATCGAAAACAATCTTCATGTCAGCTCGGAACTCGCCGAGCAGTTAGATCCAATGGAGCTCTCCTCCATAAACGAGCTCTTGGATCGCTTCGCCGCCCTGGGAGTCGCTACGGATTACGACCAGATTGGGCCTAAACCCGATCTGAGAGAGATTAACTCTCCCCAAGTCACCCATCACGTTGCCGTGGTAGAGGGACAGTGCGGCGACCCTTCATCTATCTTAAGGACTCGCTACATCCGGATTCCCGATCCCTCCAAGCCGGATACCCGCGAGGGGAGGATATCACTCAAGACCTGAACTTAGAGTCAGGCGACGGGCTGGATTCATTGGACAACATCCCAGGGATCCAAATTTTCGAGTTCAGAAATTCCTCGGCCTCTGAGCCTTAGATGGGGTGAGGCTTCGGATTTAACCCACCCACCCTCCCCAACATAAGCGATCTATCCAAAATCAGGCAAACCCGATGAAACAGTACATCATTACTGGGCCAGATTCCTCCTGGTTAAGAACAGGCTAAGGGACTGCCGCGAGGAAGACGCAATCTCAATCTTCTGCAATAATTGCACGGACAAGGGATACTCAATGCCATAGTCCGCCGTGATATTCACGCTCTCGCTGACTGTTTCTGGTCCATTGTACCTAAAGTACTTGTGCGTGGAAAGCGCCTGGGAAAACCGAAATCAAATTTTGGGACAATCCGGCCCTGAATACAAACGTCCGAATAAAAGGGTGCATCATCACCAGATCACCCGGTCAAGCACTAAAAAGCAAAAACCCTCTACAGGGCATGGAACCGTATGGAAGGATGGCTTAATGGACCCTGTAAAATTCATGTACAGAGGACGCCACACCAACTCACAGCCTAGAGCATGTTGGATACTCCCGGCAGGTGGCCAAAATTGGCGAAACTCCTAATTCCGAGGCCACAGAAAGCCACCCCAGGACGACCAATACGGTATTAACAGTCTTCGAGACTTCGATCAAATAATATGCGAAAAAGGACACTCGCAGCCTTGCCGAAGTCTACCAAGTAGCAACAATAAACCCATGGAGTGACACGGCTATTACCTTTAACGCCAGTGATGAACCTAAATTCCGAACAGCCCGAGCACCAGCCGCATTGGTCCTCAGTCCAATAGTGGATGGCTTTCGTCTTACCAAGGTAACTCATGGACGGCGGCAGCGGATTGAACCTCATTTATGAGGAAACCCTTCAAAAAATGGAAATAGACTGGAACCGCATTGAGCGAAGCAGCACAA
>NC_053027.1:435716962-435767778 GCF_003073215.2 Triticum urartu | reverse complement strand
CATACCCTCGAAATCACTTCTATCTTTGCTTTGCTAGATGCTCGCTCTTTTGCTATGCCTATGCTACGATGCCTACCACTTGCTTACCATGCCTCCCAAATTGCCATGTCAAACCTCTAACCCACCATGTCCTAGCAAACCGTTGATTGGCTATGTTACCGCTTTGCTCAGCCCCTCTTATAGCGTTGCTAGTTGCAGGTGAAGATTGGAGACCGTTCCTTGTTGGAACATTATTTACTTGTTGGGATATCACTATATTATCTCATTATCTTAATGCATCTATATACTTGGTAAAGGGTGGGAGGCTCGTCCTTTTGCCTAGTGTTTTGTTCCACTCTTGCCGCCCTAGTTTACGTCACATCGGTGTTATGTTCCCGGATTTTGCGTTCCTTACGCGGTTGGGTGATAATGGGAACCCCTTGACAGTTCGCCTTGAATAAAACTCCTCCAGCAATGCCCAACCTTGGTTTTACCATTTGCCACCTAGCCTCTTTTTCCCTTGGGTATCCGGAGCCCAAGGGTCATCTTATTTAACCCCCCCCCCCCCGGGCCAGTGCTCCTCTGAGTGTTGGTCCAACCTAGAGCCCCTTGGTCCTCTGAGTCTGATCGGAATGTCTCGGGAGAAGGGATATCCTTCGTTGACCATGAGAGCTTGTCATGGGCTAAGTTGGGACTCCCCTGCAGGGATTTGAACTTTCGAAAGCCGTGCCCGCGGTTATGGGCAGATGGGAATTTGTTAATGTCCGGTTGTAGATAACTTGAACCTTAACTTATTTAAAATGAATCAATTGTGTGTGTTACCATGATGGTCTCTTCTCAGCGGAGTCCGGGAAGTAAACACGGTGTTGGAGTAATGTTTGCGCAGGTTGTTCTCTAGTTCTTCGTTCGCGCTTTGCCTTCTCTTCTCGCTCTCTTTTGCGAACAGGTTAGCCACCATATATGCTAGTCGCTTGCTGCAGCTCCACATATTTACCTTGCCTTACCTATAAGCTTAAATAGTCTTGATCGCGAGGGTGCGAGATTGCTGAGTCCCTATGGCTCACAGATTACTTCCAAACCAGATGCAGGGCCTGATGACTCCGTTCCAGATGACGCGCTTGAGCTCAAGTGGGAGTTCAACGAGGACTCACGCCGTTACTATGTGTCTTTCCCTGATGATCAGTAGTGGTGCCCAGTTGGGGCGATCGGAACCGTGTCGCATGTTGGGTTGATCTTTTATTTTGGGCACCGCATTCGGGCCATGAGTGATTCGATGATGTAATGCTATTTATGTACTTTGTTTGACGTGGCGAGTGTAAGCCAACTATGTACCTTCCCCTTTTATCATTTATATTACATGGGATATTGTGAAGATTGCCTTACTTGCGACATTGCTTTCAATGCGGTTATGCCTCTAAGTCGTGCTTCGACACGTAGGAGATATAGACGCATCGAGGGCGTTACAGCACCTTAGCACGGGCAAGGGCCCTGCGGGCACCTTCAATGCAGATGGAGCGCTTGATGATTTCGAGCCTTGGATAGGCCTCCACCAGCCGCCGCACCAGCCCGAAATAGCTCCCAGGCAGAGCCCCTCCAGGCCACAACCGAACTATGAGGCCCTTCATGGCCTGTTCGGCCGCCTTGTGGAGCTCGACAAGTTGCTTCAGCTGGTCGCTCAGGGGCACGGGGTGTCCGGCCTCAACATACTAAGACCAGAATACCTTCTCTGTCGAGTTGCCCTCCTCGGCTCGATAGAATGTGGCGGCATCGCACGCACTCCGAGGAAGATCTGCGAACGCTCCTTTAGAGCTCCGGATTCGGGTAAGTAACAAGTAACTCACATTTATGTGTTTGCTTTGCATAGAGAATGCCTTACCCGCCGCTATCTTCTTCACCTCATCCAACTCCTGGAGGGTCTTCTGGGATTCGGCCTTGGCAGACTTGGCATTTTCAATAGCCACCGCGAGCTCGGACGCTCGCGTCTTTGAGTCAAGCTCCAAACTCTCATGTTTTTCCATGAAAGCCTGGAGCTCTTTCCGTACCTTGCCAACCTCGGCCTCACACTTCTCCCGCTCGGTGCGCTCCGTGTCTGCCCTCTTCTCGGCCTCGACCAGCACTTGCTTAAGGGTCGCCACCTCAGACGTGGCCCCTACAATAGCCACGGTAATCCTGTCATTTTTTGCAATTGCACCTTTTTTATATATATTTAAACAAGGTATTTCTTACCTTCATTGTCCTCGAGCTGCTTCTTGGCACGCCCGAGCATTTGCTCGAACCGCTCGAGGTTCTGCTTTAGCGTGTCCACTTCCGCAGTCAGTGCGGCGGACGCAAGCAGAGAAGCCTGCATACGCATATTGACTCCTTTTTGTTAGACTCCTGTGAATTTTATTTGGTCCTCTATTCGGCTTTTCTTCCCGAACGCCAAACAGAGCATTAGGGGCTACTGTCTATGCGGTAATATTATTTACACATTCTTTACTTACCTCAAAGCCTGTTAGAAGGCTAGTACAAGCTTCAATCAGTCCGCTCTTGGCGGACTGAACCTTCTGGACCACCGCACTCATAATGGTGCGGTGCTCCTCGTCGATGGAGGCGCCTTGGAGCGCCTCCAACAGATTGTCCGGCGCCTCCGGTTGGACGGGGGTCACTGGCATGGTGGGCTTGCTCCTCTTGGAAGGAGGTCCCCCGCCGGACTCTAGAACCTTTGAAGGTTCCGGATCGGTGTCCGGCCTAGAGCCGGACTTGGAGCCCTGTGGGGTTTCATCCCCTTTACTCCTGGAGTCCGGGAGGTCGCCTTGCGGCGCCTCCAGGACCACCTCCTCCTGGCTTGGAACCTATTGGGACAACACTTCTGTGTCATCCGTAGGGCAGGGGGAGGAAGCCGTCAGAAGCCAGTTCACATCCGACGAGTCAAGTGAGCCGCTCGACGACGCGTCGAGCTGGTCTTTGGGTGGGCTGCATAAACATATTCGACATAAGGGAAAGCTGTGCAATAAACGAATACTACGAATTACTCTGGTATCTGGATACTTACGATTTTGCCAGGGGCTTGGCCCTGGGCGGCCACTCCTCTCCGCCCTCGTCGGCGTCGGTGGAGTAGTCCGGAGGAAGGGTTTTCCCCTTCTTGGACCCTCCGGCCTCCCCAGAGAGGGTGGCCTTCCTTTTCTTCTCTCCTCCCGCTGGAGGGGGAGAGATCTGTTCTTCTTCCTCCTCGTCTTCACGGGAGGAATGCGCCTCGGAACCGTCGGATGATGGATCCGACACCTCCTGGCGCCGGGCACTCTTTCGAGTCCCCATGGCCTTTTTCGCGGCCTTCTTCTCCGGCACCACATAGGGTGCCAGAACCAGCAGCTTCGCCAAGCGAGCGTCCGCTGGGGCTTCGGGCAAAGGAGCCGGACAGATGATCTATCCGGACATCACCTGCCAATCCTGTCAAAGGTAAGGGAGCTTAGATCCCGCATGGAGTCAAACTATGAAAAACTGATACCCTGCAAAAGGAAGAAAACAGCTTACCGCATGAGCGTGACGCTGCGTACTGAATCTGCGATCCTCGGTAGCGGATGCGGGGGCCTCGGCGCCCTTGAAAAGCACCTTCTAGGCATCTTCGTACGTCGTGTCGAAGAGCCTGCTCAGAGTTTGGTGCCGTGCCGGGTCGAACTCCCATAGGTTGAAAGCCCGTTGTTGACACAGGAGGATCAGGCGGATGAGCATAACCTGGACTACGTTGGCAAGTTTGAGCTTCTTATCCACCAGGGTTTGGACGCATGTTTGGAGTCCGGTCAGCTCTCCTTTTTTACCCCACGACAGGCCCGTCTCCTTCCAGGAGGTGAGCTGCGTAGGGGGTCCAGATCGAAACTCGGGGGCTGCGACCCATTCGGGGTCACACGGCTCGGTGATGTAAAACCACCCCGATTGTCACCCCTTCAGGGTCTCCACAAAGGAGCCCTCGAGCCATAAGATGTTGGCCATCTTGCCCACCATGGCGTCTCCGCACTCTGCCTGGTTGTCGTGCACCACCTTCGGCTTGACATTGAAAGTCTTGAGCCATAGTCCGAAATGGGGGCGGATGCGGAGGAAAGCCTCGCACACGACGATAAACGCCGAGATGTTGAGGACAAATTTCGGGGCCAGATCGTGGAAATCCAGGCCATAGTAGAACATGAGCCCCCAGACAAATGGGTGAAGAGGGAAGCCCAATCCGTGGAGGAAATGGGGGAGGAACACCACCCTCTCATGGGGCCTAGGGGTGGGGATGAGCTGCCCCTTTTCGGGAAGCCGGTATGCAATGTCGTTAGACAAGTATCCGGCCTTCCTCAGTTTTTTGATGTGTCCCTCCGTGACGGAGGAGACCATCCACTTGCCTCCCGCTCCGGACATGGCTGGAGAAGGTTGAGGTGGGGAGTGCGGACTTGGGCGCTGGAGCTCGAGTGCGCGAGAATGGATAAGCAAGGGAGGAAGAAGGCGTAGGTGAAAAGGTGGATCCTTATCCCCTTATATGGGTGGACGCAACTACGTGTCCCCACCAGCCTGGTAAAACTCGCTTATCTCCAAGCGCTGTAATCAATGGCGCAGTTGGGTTACCCACGCCCGTATTGATGAGAATCCCGGAATAAGGGGACATGATCTCTGCTTTAACAAGACGTGCCAAGGAAACCGCCTCGCATGACGCGCTGAGGTGATAATGAAACGACTCGGATAAAGGCTTGGCCGTGGTGTTTCACACTACGGAATACGTCAGCAGATTAGATTTGTGTAAATATTATTCTCTCTATGGCAATATGTGGAAACTTATTTTGTAGAGCCGGACACTATCTTTGTGTTCAAAATCTTCTATGAAGTACTTGGAGGAGGAACCCGCCTTGCAATGCCGAAGACAATCTGCGCGCCGGACTCGTCATCATTAAAGCCTGGTTCAGGGGCTACTGAGGGAGTCCTGGATTAGGGGGTGTCCGGATGGCCGGACTATACCTTCAGCCGGACTCCTGGACTATGAAGATACAAGATTGAAGACTTCGTCCCGTGTCCGGAAGGGACTTTCCTTGGCGTGGAAGGAAAGCTTGGCGATACGGATATGTAGATCTCCTACCATTGTAACCGACTTTGTGTAACCCTAACCCTCTCCGGTGTCTATATAAACCGGAGGGTTTTAGTCCGTAGGACAACATACACAACAACAATCATACCATAGGCTTGCTTCTAGGGTTTAGCCTCTCCGATCTCGTGGTAGATCTACTCTTGTACTACCCATATCATCAATATTAATCAACCAGGATGTAGGGTTTTACCTCCATCGAGAGGGCCCAAACCTGGGTAAAACTTTGTGTCCCTTGCCTCCGGTTACCATCCGGCCTAGACGGACAGTTCGGGACCCCCTACGCGAGATCCGCCGGTTTTGACACCGACAATCACCGCTAGCCAGCTAGCAGATTTTTATATTTCTCGGGTAGTGTCTCTCCATGGTGTTCCTTTGGAAATCAATTCAGACCGTGGAAGTCTCTTCACCTCTCGATTTTGGGAAAGTTTCCAAAATGCTTTGGGAACTCATCTCTCCTTCAGCACTGCCTTCCACCCTCAATCAAGTGGTCAAGTAGAACGTGTCAACCAAATTCTGGAAGACATGCTACGAGCTTCTGTCATCTCATTCGGAATGGATTGGGAGAAATGCCTTCCATTTGCCGAATTTGCCTACAACAACAGCTACCAAGCTAGTTTGGGCAAAGCTCCTTTCGAAGTTCTATATGGACGAAAATGTCGAACACCCCTGAACTGGTCAGAGACCGGAGAAAGACAACTCTTTGGTCCGGACATGATCCAGGAGGCAGAAGAGCAAGTTCGCATTATTCATGAGAAATTGAAAACCGCCCAATCTCGTGAGAAGAGTCAATATGATCGCCATCATAAGACTATGACCTATGAGGTCGACGAGAAGGCCTACCTTCAGGTTACTCCTTTGAAGGGAACCCATCGATTTGATATCAAAGGAAAGTTGGCTCCTTGTTACATTGGACCCTTTCGCATTCTTGCCAAATGAGGAGAAGTTGCCTACCAATTGGAACTACCTCCGCAACTGTCCAGAGTTCATGATGTCTTCCACGTATCTCAACTCAGGCGTTGCTTCTCGGATCCTATCAGTGGAGTGGACCATGAAACGCTTGATCTCCAAGATAACCTTACATACCGAGAGTACCCTGTTTGTATTCTCGATCAAGCCGAGCGTACCACTCGACGCCGCAACATCAAGTTTCTCAAGGTTCAATGGTCACACCATTCCGAGAAAGAGGCTACTTGGGAAAGGGAGGATCGTCTTCGACTTGAGTACCCCTCCTTCTTCTCGACGAGTCCTGAATCTCGGGACGCGATTCTTTTGAGTGGGGTGAGTTGTCACATCCCTGCTTTCCTGTTATGCATTAGGGTTGGTTGAACTTGTGCATCATGTTTAAATTTCTTTTAAACTTGAAATGGGGGCTAATCAACCCCAACACCCCCCTTGAAAATGCTAAATTCCAACAATTGGAATTTCAATGAACCCAAAATGCCCTTCATAAAAGCCCACCATTTTTTGTTCTGGTTTAAACCTCTGCCAAAATAGTTCTACAATTTATGGGGCCATTCTGGATTTTTGAACCAAGTCATAAGTATTTGAATTTGGGCATTTTAAATCTTATAAATATTTTAAAGTGCTCAAATAATCTTGGAAGCATTTTTAGGCAGTTGAGTATATTCTCAAATGTGCCTCTGAATATTTCCAGAGTTTTTGGAAATGAAATAGTATTTATTCTATTTCAAAACACAGTACAGAAAACAAATAAAAGAGAAACAGAAAACAGTGCAGAGCACTTACCTGAGCCCACCTGGCCGGCCCACCTAGCAGCCCAGCCCACCTGCTGTGCCAGCGAGCTGCTTGCTCTCGCCAGCACAGGCAGGCAGGTGCTCGACGGCGAGCACGGCATGCTTGCCACGCAGCTGCCCGCCGCCCAGCCGCTCCCCTCGTCGACCTGTCGCCCTGGGACGAACCCTCTCTCTCTCCCCGAGCTCCTAGACACACTCGCTCTCTCTCTGGTTCCCTCTCTCGCCCTCCCTGACGTCGCCCGAGACGTCACCGTCGCCGCCGCTCGCCGCAGCCGTGTCCAACGCCGTCCCCATGCCCTCTCACAGTGTCCGAACGGTTCACCGTCGTCGACTATGTCGACCAGCCGAGCTGCACGACACCGGAGCCCCTACATTGTCCCCGCCACCGTATTCTTCAACCTTCATCTGCCATCGATCGTCGTCATCGATCTACCACACCCGAGCTTCCCCGAGCACACTGACCCTCCCTGCGGCTTCCCTGTGAGCTGCTGAACCTCCCCGTGCTTTTTGTTTCGCCCCTAGAACACTGTAGACGCCGCGCCTCTTGTGCCCGAACGCGTCGCCGCCTGACCACATCGCCGGCGATGCTCCGGTGACCATTTGGTCACGGGCTTGTGCCCGTCACACTCCTCGCACGGTGTAGATGCTGTAGGTGCTTTCGCCGCATCGCCTAGGCCACCGCAGCCACGAGCACGAGCACACCCGAGCCTCGGCCTCCGCCGAGCTCGTCGCCGGCGATGCTCCGGCCACTCCCCGGCCAAACCACCACCGTGGTTGGATGCGGGCGAGTCCCAGCTCCACGTAGGTGCTCTCCGCGCGCCAAATGGTGCCCTGTGGGCAAATCCCGCAGCACGCCGCCGCGTCTGGCCTCGCCGGCGGCTAAACGCCGGCAGGCTTTGACCGCTGACCGGCGAGGTTGACCCCGCTGACACGGGTTGACCTCCCCCTCTCTCTCACTGACATGCGGGCCCTGCCCGACTAACTAGTCTGGTCAGTGCTAATTAACTAGGTTAGTTTAGTTAGTAGTCACTGACTAGTGGGCCCTGCCCAATTAATTAGGACTAACTAGCTTAGTTAGTGCACAGAGTCACTGACCAGTGGGCCCCACTGGTCAGGTTTGACCAGGACCAGGCGCTGTTGACTGCTGACGCCAGCATGACGCAGTGCTGACGCAATTATTCATTTTTTAGATTTAATCTTATATAGGAAATTCCAGAAAATAGCCAAAACTTCTAAAAATCATAGAAAATCAACCATAGCTCCAAATCAAACAAATTATATATGAAAAATGATCAGAAAAATTCAATCTATCCATCTGTAATGGTTTCATGCATGACAAACCACTTTAACCTTGCTGTTTAGGTGAAACAAGCTAACACACTTATTATGCATAGGAACTTTAACTTCCATTTGAATCTTTGGTTCAAATGGACCCATTTCAACTTGTTTCACATTGCATTAGGAAGGACACATCATTTTGCCATGTCATAGCATGCATCATATTGTTGCATATTGTCATGTGTTGATTTTGTTCTTTGTGTCCTTCATGGTAGGTTCTGCCTCCGAGGATATCTCCGAGTATCCAACTGAAGGGCAGTACCCTACTACCACTCCATCAGGCAAGCAGCCCATTTGATCATATTGATACAATCCCATGTTCTCGCCTCTGCTCTCCTTTACTGCATTAAGACAACAATGTTTCAAACTGCTGTGTGTTGCGGTAGTTGAACCCTTATCCTCTGCATGACCTGTCATTGCCACAGTAACTAGATGAAACCCACTAGCATGTGTAGGAGTTGATTGAGCCATGTATGTGTTTCCTACCTTGCTATGCCTGCTATGCTTAGAGTTGTGTCAGGTCTGGTTCATCTGGGTGATGGGCTAGAGTGAAATGATTATGTCGGTAATGCGAGGGATGTGTTGAACATGATTTGGTAAAGGTATCGACGAGAGGCCATGTAGGAGTACATGGTGGGTTGTTTCATTGAGGCCATCCCTAAGAACTGAGATCTATATGTGTGATTTTAAGAATCAGCTACTACCATGCATTGGGATCCTTAATTGACCCTCTCGGCTTCTTAATCACCCTAGCACTCTGTCGAGGAGTTGCAAATAGTTTCTGGTGTTTGTAGGTTATGTGTTGGCGGCCGTGCGTAGCGCTGACCCTAGGGGTGGGCTATGTTGCGGTAGATACACCGTGGCCGGGTATGCCAGGCGCCCGGTTGGCGTCTCGGGACCCTATTCACATCGTTCGGGGCCGTATGTGGAAACCTCGGCCGGACTCCCTGCGGATGGAACCTGGATAGGCGATAAACCTGGACTAGAGACTTGAGTGTGTAGGTAGGCCGTGGCCGACACCCTCGTTGGGCTTCCGCTTGAAGGTTGCCGAGTACATGTCGTGTAAATGGCGGTAAGTGGTGAGAGCGTGTATGAAGAAGTACACCCCTGCAGGGTTAACATCATCTATTCGAATAGCCGCGTCCGCGGTAAAGGACTACTTGGTTGCCTATACAGTTCATAGACAAGTTAATGGTTACTACTAAAAAGCTCAAGATAAGTGTGAGTACCGAGGATGGCTCTCTCCTAGGATGACGAGGGAGGATCCCCGGTGGAGTATTGTGTTGGTGATTAGTGGACTCATGTCCGAAAACTATTTTACTAGTGGTGTCTCGTAGGATAGCTTAGCCAAGAGTCAAAGCTGGCTTGCTGCAATAACTCCACCACCTTCTTGAGAATGAGCATGTATAGTAGGTTCTGATGTAAGACTTGCTGAGTACCTTTGTACTCATGTTTGCTTAATTACTGTTTTTAGACGACAACACCGCCCCCTCCGATGGGTTTTATGTAGATCTCGAGGTCGATGAGTGACTTGCCACCTAGGTGGTGATCCTGGCCATGGAGGGGCCTATGTAGATAGACAGGCTTCGAGAAGCCTTCTTTCTTTCTAGTATCTGTACTCAGACTATTTGCTTCCGCATGTGCTTGTATGCTTGTATGACTTGAGTGTCGGGTCATGTGACCCCTACCTGTATGAACATGTTATGTATGGCTCCCTAGAGCCTTTAAATAAAGTACTTGAGTTGTAGAGTTTTGTTGTGATGCCATGTTGTATTTACACATATCGACCATATTGTGTGTATGATTGAAATGCTTGGTATGTGTGGGATCCGACAATCTAGTTGTTTATCCTTGGCAGCCTTTCTTATGGGGAAATGTAGTCTGGTGCTCCTTGAGCCATAGTAGTCCGCTACAGCCCGGTTCACCGGAGTCCTGCTAGCCCAGTACTACTGCTCAGGACACTTGACTGGCCGGCATGTGTTTCACTTCATTCCTATGTCTGTCCCTTCGGGGAAATGTCACGCGGTGACATCCGGAGTCCTGCCTAGCCTGCTACAGCCCGGGTTCCCCGGAGTCCTGTTAGCCCAGTGCTACAGCCCGGATTCACTTGCTGATGACCGACATGCTCGATGTGATTCATGTATGCCTGTCTCCATAGGTCTGTGCCGCTTTGGGTTCACGACTAGCCATGGAAGCCCGGGTACTCTGTCATATGGATGCTAGCGACACTATCATATACGTGAGCCAAAAGGTGCAAACGGTCCCGGGCAATGGTAAGGCGACACCCGTGGGGATACCATGCGTGAGGCTGCAATGTGATATGAGGTGTTACCGGCTAGATCGATGTGACTTGGAATCGGGGTCCTGACAGCGTTGGCATCAGAGCCGGACTGCCTGTAGGTTCATTGAGCCAAACTGGTCGATGCCAAGTCTAGAAATGCTTTAGTTATATGTAGGGGAATTGATTGTGGGAGGGAATGTAAGGCTCTTTTTACTCCTTTACCTTATGCCCTCTGATCTGAGTCATTCTCTTCTCATTCAACGTGGGTTACGGACTAGGCTCTCTTCTTCTATCAGGTTCACGTGTTACTAATCCATAGTAGCTTATAGGATTGTTGTTACGAGCCTCAGTACAGTTTCTACTACTTTTAGTATGCTGCCAGTTGAATCAGAACCTTGATATGATGTTGTTGAGTGGTATTGCAAACTGTTGTGGATGTCTCAAATCTTTTTCTGAGCATTTACAGCCGTTATGCTGTCCGATTTCCCCTAGAAAATTCTAATGCCTTTGCATTATTCTATGCTTTCAGATGGCCACCCGTTCGCAGAACCAAGTGGTTCGTCTGACCCGGTGCCTCGATGTGCCCGGCCACACGGCCATGTTGGTTCGAGTGATGGTCGAGTCAGGCTATCGGTGGTATCCGGAATATACCATCGAGGAGCAGTTCAGAGACTTCAACCAGAGCCAGTACCTCTGTACCGTCAGGATATATCCCTCTTATCCTAGAGCCACCGAGCCCCTTCACTGTTCCTATGGACATGGGGTCACTATTGCGATGTCTGTCCAGGATGCAGCCTATTCAATGATGACTATCATTCGAGCCAGGACTGCCTTGCTACAGAACACCGATTTCCGTTACATGTCAGCCTCCCTTCCTGGAGCACAGGGGTACTATCAGGCTTTGTACTATGATTCTTCACATGAGGAGTCACTACTCCGCACCATTGCCGAGATGCTCGAGGATAAGGACCGCGAAAATCGGGCCTTGCGTATGGAGCTTTTGCACACTCGTTCTGATCATTGGGCCAGTTTGACTCGGTTTGCACCTGCGGTGCAGGCAGGATACATGGACATGAGGGACCTGTACCCTGTACGGTCTGGATTGCCAGATTGTATGGAGTGGCGCGATGTAGGAGGCATCACCCCTCCTCGTGGTCCCCGTCTGCCACCACCCGTGGGACCGAGGCCACATCCGAGTCCCTATGGTCCGTAGGCTCCGCAGGACCGTCTGTTCCCAGATGATCATGTTCCACTTCCAGACTTTGGTGGTGACTTCTATGAGGATTACTACGGAACAGTTTCAGCTAGTAGTAGTTTCACTAGTATTGTAATAGTTGTATTCTCCACAGTCCTGCGTGACCCGTGGGATACAACTTGGTGTGTATCACGCTCCGGAGGTGTAGAAAAATAATGTATAGGAGCTTGGAATGCCTCCGATGAGATGTAATGTCTTTCACTGTAGTTGTACTCTAGCCTGGGCTTGTACTAAACTATGTACGGTGTGTATGACCAATGGTATATATATGGCAGTTTCTATATTACCATGTCGTGCAATGAACATTGTAGCTTTCCATGTTATCCATTACATTCTGCACTTCCTTGCTAAGTTTGTGCCATCCTTATCTAAACTGTTGTCTTGTTTTCTCCTAGGATGGTCAACACCCGCAGCAACCCTGCTGCCCCGGAGCAGGGGGAAGCCAGTACAGTTAGGGGTGAAAATCTGTCTCACCCGCCTTCTCTGGCCGAAGTGATGCTGGAGGCGGAAAGAAACAAGCGTGAGACTAACCGCGTGCTGGAGCGGATTGAGCAGAACACTGCACGCCATCAGCGAAATGACTTGGTGTCAATCAATGACTTCATCAAGTTGTACCCACCAAAGTTCAATCATTCCGTCGAGCCCCTCGATGCGGATGACTGGCTCCGCAGAATCACACACAAGCTACGTTCTGCTAACGTAGCCGAAGATGATAAGGTTACCTATGCTGCCTATCACCTTGAAGGCCCTGCTAGCCTTTGGTGGGAAAAATGGAGCTATGCGCCCGGTCGGCCAAATCACTACTTGGGCTGAATTCAGTGAGGCTTTCCGTGAGCATCACATCTCGGAAGGTCTCATAGATCGCAAATGGGAAGAGTTCTGCAATTTCACCCAAGGAAGACTGACTGTGGATGCATATAGTCGTGAATTTAGGAATCTGGCACGATATGCCCCTAAAGAGGTATCCACCGACGCTAAGAAGCAGGCAAGGTTCCGCAAGGGACTTAGCCCTGAGCTTCGTCGTAATCTTCGTCTGCACGAGTGCACCTCCTTTCAGAAGTTGGTCAATAAAGCCATCAGTGCTGAGACAGGCCAGTCTGACTATGACGCTTCACGCAAGCACTCCCGTGATTTTGGCTCTTCATCCGGCTCTGGATCTCAGAAGCGCCGGATGTGGATTCCGAGCACGGCACTGCCACCCAGGTTCATTCCGAGGCCATCCTTTGAGGCGCCTCGTCCCAACCAGCAGTTTGCACCGCCCTAGCCCTATGGTGGCCCCGCTGCTAATGCTGCTCCACGCCCCAATGTTGTGACATGTTTCAAGTGTGGAGAGCCGGGTCACTATAGTCGAGAGTGTCCCCAGAACAACAACCCCAATCAGTCTGGAAAGTCCGTTGGTCATGGTAAGCCAGCGGGAAAGACATTCTACGCCAAGCCGGTCACCACTGCACGTGGCCATGTCAACTATGTCTCAGCTGAGGAGGCTCATGAGGATCCTAATGTCGTCCTTGGCACGCTCCATGTTAATTGCCATCCAGCATTTGTTCTTTTCGATACGGGTGCATCTCATTCATTCATATCTGAGAGCTATGCTCGATTGCATAACACAACATTCTGTGACATGCCCACTACCATGGAAATTCAAACCCCTGGCTCTAGATGGCAAACCTCTAGAGTAAGCCATGGGAATGAAATTCTTGTCGATAGACTTGTCTTCCTTGCATCCTTAATAGCTCTCAAGTCCTCGGACATAAACATCATCTTGGGTATGGACTGGATGTCAGTTCATTATGCTAAGATTGATTGTGACACTAGAACCGTTCAACTTACTCACCCATCAGGCAAGACAGTCAATGTCTTAACTCAAGTGGCCAAGCGCCAGCTTTACTCCCTAAATGCCAACCCCCTTCCAGACCTTGAAGATATTCCGGTAGTCCGAGACTTTCCGGATGTCTTCCCAGAAGAACTGCCAGGTGTTCCACCTGACAGGGATGTCGAGTTTGTGATAGACCTTGTTCCAAGAACCGTCCAATTTCTAGAAGACCCTATAACATGACACCCTTAGAATTAGCCGAGCTTAAGAACCAACTCGATGAGTCCTTGAAAAAGGATTTCATCCATCCTAGTTCCTCTCTTGGGCTTGCCCCATCCTCTTCGTCAAGAAGAAGGATGGAACGGATCGGATGGTTGTAGATTACCGACCTGTCAACTTGGTCACTATCAAGAACAAGTATCCGCTTCCCAGAATCAACGATCTGTATGATCAGCTCGCTAGATCCTCAGTCTTTTCCAAGATGGATTTGAGGTTGGGCTACCATCAAATCAAAATCAGAAACGGGGACATTCCCAAAACGGCCTTTGTTACTCGTTATGGCCAATACGAGTACACCGTCATGTCCTTCGGTTTAACCAATGCCCCAGCCACCTTCTCTCGGTTAATGAACTCGGTCTTCATGGAGTATTTGGATAAATTTGTCATAGTATACCTCGATGATATACTCATCTACTCCAAGAATGAAGAGGAACATGCCGAACATATAAGGCTGGTATTGACGAAACTTCGAGAGCATCGCCTTTATGCCAAATTCTCCAAGTGTGAATTTTGGTTGCCAGAAGTGACCTATCTAGGCCATGTAATCTCTGGTAAGGGTATTGATGTCAATCCCGAGCGAGTTCAAGCCGTCCTTGATTGGACACCACCTGAGACGGTCAAGCAAGTTTGGAGCTTCCTTGGCTTAGCGAGCTATCGCTGCCGCTTCGTCGAGAATTTCTCCAAGGTTGCTAAACCTCTAACTGAACTCCTCAAGAAAGATAAAAGGTTCAAGTGGACCCCACAGTGCGAGTTCAGCTTTCAGGAACTGAAAAGACGCCTGACATCAGCTCCCGTACTGGTAACACCAGATTTCTCCAAGGACTTTATTATCTATTGCGACGCCTCGCGACAAGGACTATGTTGCATACTCATGCAAGATCGTCAGGTAATTGCCTATGCTTCACGGCAATTACACCCCCATGAGGAAAACTATCCCACACATGATCTAGAGCTTGTAGCTGTAGTCCATGCACTCAAAACTTGGCGACATTACCTTCTCGGTAATCATTGCGAGATCTTCACCGATCACCAAAGTTTGAAGTATATCTTCACCCAACCAGATTTGAATGTCAGGCAAAGACGTTGGGTCGAGTTGATCTCGGATTACGACTTAGGAATAACTTACACCCCGGGCAAAGCCAATGTCATGGTTGATGCACTAAGTCGTAAATCTTATTGTAACAACCTGATGTTACAACAAAGTCAACCACTTCTCCATGAGGAATTTCGTAAGCTTAACCTTCACATAGTTCCTCGAGGATTCCTATCCACCCTGGTGGTGAAGCCTAACCTTATGGATCGGATCATAACCGCCCAGCGGTATGATAAGGGCATATCCCGGATTAAGGAAAACATCGCTAGCGGAGTTGCTAAATGTTTTTCCATGGATGAGCGAGGTGTTGTCTTCTTCGAGAACCGCTTGGTGGTTCCCAAGAAACAACATCTACGCCAGTTGATTCTTAAGGAAGCTCATGAATCCCCTCTCACCATTCATCCCGGTAGTACTAAAATGTATCAAGACCTACGCCAGAGGTTTTGGTGGGCTAGGATGAAGAGAGAAATTGCTCAATACATTGCTAGTTGCGACGTCTGTCGTCGTGTTAAAGCAGAGCACCAATAGCCTGCTGGCACCCTTCAACCTTTGGCTATTCCTGAGTGGAAATGGGATAAAATCAATATGGATTCCATTACTGGGTTCCCAGGACCAAGAGAGGGAATAATGCTATCTTCGTCGTGATCGACCGTCTTTCCAAAGTAGCCCATTTCCTACCTATTCATGAGAGTATCACTGAGGGAGTCCTGGATTAGGGGGTGTCCAGATGGCCCGACTATACCTTCAGCCGGACTCCTGGACTATGAAGATACAAGATTGAAGACTTCGTCCCATGTCCGGAAGGGACTTTCCTTGGCGTGGAAGGCAAGCTTGGCGATACAGATATGTAGATCTCCTACCATTGTAACCGACTTTGTGTAACCCTAACCCTCTCCGGTGTCTATATGAACCGGAGGGTTTTAGTCCGTAGGACAACATACACAACAACAAGCATACCATAGGCTAGCTTCTAGGGTTTAGCCTCTCCGATCTCGTGGTAGATCTACTCTTGTACTACCCATATCATCAATATTAATCAAGCAGGACGTAGGGTTTTACCTCCATCGAGAGGGCCCGAACCTGGGTAAAACTTCGTGTCCCTTGCCTCCTGTTACCATCCGGCCTAGATGCACAGTTCGGGACCCCCTACCTGAGATCCACTGGTTTTGACACCGACATTGGTGCTTTCATTGAGAGTTCCTCTGTGTCGTCGCCGTCAGGCTTGATGGCTCCTATGATCATCAATGGCGATGCAGTCCAGGGTGAGACCTTCCTCCCCGGACAGATCTTCATCTTCGGCGGCTTCGCACTGCGGGCCAATTCACTTGGCCATCTGGAGCAGATCGAAAGCTATGCCCCTAGCCGTCAGGTCAGATTTGGAAGTATAAACTACACGGCTGACATCCGCGGGGACATGATCTTCGATAGATTCGAGCAACTGCCGAGCGCGCCGCACTGTCACGACGAGCATGATCTAGCTCTGCCGCCAAACAGTGCCCTGGAGGCCGCACCCACATCGGCTTCGACCCTTAATTCGGAGCCAACTGCGCCGATCGAGGATGGGTGGTTGGACGCCGCCTTGGGGGCTGCGATCCCAATGGCGATCGAGCCGAACACCAGCCCCGCACTCTGCGAGACTCGTGACTCCAAGGAGCCGGACTCCTCTCCGGACTCCGAACCCTCCGTGCCCCTGCCGATCGAATCTGATTGGGCGCCGATTATGGAGTTTACTGTCGCGGACATCTTTCAGCACTCGCCTTTCGGCGATATTCTGAAGACACTGAACTCTCTCTCTTTATCAGGAGAGCCCTGGCCGGACTACGGTCAGCAAGGTTGGGATTCAGACGATGAAGAAATTCAAAGCCCACCCACCACCCACTTTGTAGACACTGTCGACGACCTAACCGACATGCTCGACTTCGACTCCAAAGACATCGATGGTATGGACGCCGATGAAGGAGATGATGAAGAACCAGCGCCTATCAGGCCCTGGAAATCCAGCTCGTCATATGACATAAATGGTGGACACCCCAAAAGAAGGAGATGGCGATGGAACAGTGGAGGATGACCCCTCCAAGAAACAGCCTAAGCGCCGGCGTCAGCGGCGCCGCTCAAAATCCCGGCAAAACAAATACGGTGATTCCAGCACGGGAGATAATAATACTCCGGAAAGTGCCGAAGAAACCCCCCTCCAGCAAGATTTAGCATAGGAGGATGGAGAAACCAGCCCTCATGAGAGAGCGGCAGACAGAGAGGTCGAGGACAATAATTATATGCCTCCCTCCGAAGACGAGGCAAGCCTCGACGACGACGAATTCATCGTGCCAGAGGATCCCGTCAAGCAAGAGCATTTTCAACACAGGCTTATGGCCACGGCAAGAAGCCTCAAGAAAAAACAGCAACAGCTTAGAGCTGATCAAGATTTGCTAGTCGACAGATGGACTGAAGTCCTTGCGGCCGAAGAGCATAAACTCGAACGCCCCTCCAAGAGCTACCCAAAGCGCAGGTTGCTACCCCGATTAGAGGAGGAAGCACTTGATGCGGCCGACCGGCCACCTCGTGGCCGCGACAGAGAGGCCTCTCGGCCCTCCACTCAAGACGCACCCCGTACCAAGGCACGGGAATATGCGCCGGACTTACAAGATATGTTGGAGGACAAGGCAAGGAAAACGAGATCGATCTAAAGATCGCGTGGGTGCCCCACGACTCGAGACGGTAACCGTCACGCCGGCCACAAATTCGGCAGGGCCGAACACAGTAGACAAAGCTCATTGGAGCTACGTCGTGATATAGCCCAGTACAGAGGCGCCGCACACCCACTATGCTTCACAAACGAAATAATGGATCATCAAATCCCCAAGGGTTTCAAACCCATAAATATCGAATCATATGATGGCACAACAGATCCTGCGGTATGGATCGAGGATTATCTCCTTCATATCCACATGGCCCGCGGCGATGATTTCCACGCCATCAAATACCTCCCACTCAAGCTTAAAGGACCAGCTCGGCATTGGCTTAACAACTTTCCAACAGGATCAATCAGTTGTTGGGAGGACCTGGAAGCCGCATTCCTCGACAATTTCCAGGGCACTTATGTGCGACCCCCAGACGCCGATGACCTAAGTCACGTAATTCAGCAGCCAGAGGAATCGGCCAGGCAATTCTGGACACGGTTCCTAACAAAGAAAAATCAAATAGTCGACTATCCGGACGCTGAGGCCCTAGCAGCCTTCAAGCACAATACCCGTGACGAGTGGCTTGCCCGGCACCTTGGATAAGAAAAGCCGAAGTCTATGGCAGCACTCATGACACTCATGACCCGCTTTTGCGCGGGAGAAGACAGCTGGCTTGCTCGTAGCAAACCCTGGTAATTCGGATACCAGGGACAGTAGTGGCAGGTCGCGTCGCAACAAGCAGAAGCGCTGCATTAACGGCGACAATGCTGAGGATACGGAAGTTAATGCCGGATTCAGAGGCTCTAAATCCGGTCAGCGGAAAAAGCCATTCAAAAGGAATCCTAGGGGACCGTCCAGTTTGGACCGAATACTCGACCGCTTGTGCCAGATACATGGCACCCCCGAAAAGCCGGCCAATCACACCAACAGGGATTGTTGGGTGTTCAAGCAGGCATGCAAGTTAAACGCCGAAAATGCTGACAAGGGGCTGCATAGCGATGACGACGAGGAGCCCCGGCCACCGAACAATAGTGGACAGAAGGGTTTTCCCCCACAAGTGCGGACGGTGAACATGATATACGCAACCCACGTCCCCAAAAGGGAGCGGAAGCGCACGTTAAGGGACGTATACGCGGTAGAGCTAGTTGCCCCAAAGTTCAACCCATGGTCCTCCTGCCCGATCACCTTTGATCGAAGGGACCATCCCACTAGCATCTGTCATGGCGAATTCGCCGCATTGGTTCTAGACCCAATTATTGACGGATTTCATCTCACTAGAGTCCTTATGGACGGCGGCAGCAGCCTGAACCTGCTTTACCAGGATACAGTGCGGAAAATGGGCATAGATCCCTCGAGGATTAAGCCCACCAAAACGACCTTTAAAGGCGTAATACCAGGTGTAGAGGCCAACTGTACAGGCTCAGTCACACTTGAAGTGGTCTTCGGATCTCCGGATAATTTCCGAAGCGAGGAGTTAATCTTCGGCATAGTCCCATTCCGCAGTGGCTATCACGCACTGCTTGGGCGAACCGCATTCGCCAAGTTCAATGCGGTACCGCACTACGCATACCTTAAGCTCAAAATGCCAGGCCCTCGAGGAGTAATTACGGTCAATGGAAACACCGAACGCTCCCTCCGAACGGAGGAGCACACGGTGGCCCTTGCAGCAGAAGTACAAAGCAGCCTCTCCAGGCAGTTCTCCAGTCCGGCCATTAAATGACCGGACACCGTCAAGCGCGCCCAGAGTAACCTACAACAAGGCCTCCTGGCATGACCCGAGCAGGCGTAGCAATGCGGCCCCAACCCCAGCCCTCGCAAAAATGCGATACCAGTACTTCGCGTACATAACTACGCTCTAGAAATACCATGGGTACAGGGGGAGGGGCACCATCACGGCATGCCCGAAACACGGCTTAAACCGCACCAGGGGCTGCCGATTTTTTAATTTTCTCTTACTTTCAGGACTCAACTCTTCGAAAGGCCCGTTCGGCAGTTCAATTGCCGAACAAACGATGCAAGAACCAGGGAAGCAGACAAGCCATGCCGCATTACGGAACTCCCAGGTGGTCTCTATCACGAGCAGTATACCTGTTTCGCATACTATTCCACAGCTTGCCCCTGGAATGGACATGTTAAATAGTCCAACCTTTTGCTTATCGCATTATTTGTATCGTTCTGCATTGATCGCAGCCCTCTTTAATAAACAATGCATAGCTTTTGTCTATTTTTGCATTACTCTTTTTTAATATATGTTCCTTAACGACATGTTGCATCCGTACACTTTGGTACGACCAAAATACGCCAGGGGCTTTAGTACCCCTCAATATGGTGTGAGAAGTCCGAACACTTTAACAAGTGCGGCACCCCGAACTTATAGCATTATATGCATCGGCTCCGAATCATGTCTTGGGTCAATAGTTGGGTTTGCCCAGCTCCTATGTTTTGGTGCCTTACATTCCGCTATATTGGCTAAGGAAGCACTAGGAGAACCACTGCGATTGTGCCCCAGTTGAGCTGGGTCAAGCACCTCAGTGGAGAAAGCTAAAACTGACTGTCATGATGAAGCAAGAGCTGGTCGCTATTCGAGAGGTTTTTCGAGTCCCTAAAGACTTATGCCGCTTAGAGCGAGGAGCCGGCTCTGTCCGGCCAAGGCGTGGATAGCGCCCTGAACTCGGTCTTCCGAATACCAGGGGCTTCGCCGAAATTTAAAATTATAGAATTCTATGGCTAAGTGAGAGTGTTCACGCATTATAGTATGATTGCCTTGTTCGTTGGGCTGAGCGCCTCCCTCGAAGGACCCAAACATGGGAAAAAGAGCGCTCAGGTTTATCCCCAAACACCCAAGCACTAGCGGCACAGGGGCAGAAACCGAGGACTTGCCATCTCTCAGAATTGATAAACAACCGCACAGAAGGTAAAATTTTAAATTCCAAACATCTCTCAGAATTGATAAACAACCTGTAACACGCCGGATGTAATTTACCTAATATGTAATCCAACTCTTGCCGTTTCCGGCGTTAAGTTATTTTATTTTCCTCGGGTTCGGGTTTTTGTCTCCGTGTGTTGTTATTGTTGTCATGCATCTCATATCATGTCATCATGTGCATTGCATTTGCATACGTGTTCGTCTCATGCATCTGAGCATTTTCCCCGTTGTCCGTTTTGCATTCCGGCGCTCCGTTCTCCTCCGGTGGTCATTTCTACCTTTCTTTCGTGTGTGGGGATTAGACATTTCCGGATTGGACCGAGACTTGCCAAGCGGCCTTGGTTTACTACCGGTAGACCGCCTGTCAAGTTTCGTACCATTTGGACTTCGTTTGATGCTCCAACGGTTAACCGAGGGACCAAGAAGGCCTCGTGTGTATTGCAGCCCAACACCCCTCCAATTTGGCCCAAAACCCACCAAAACCCTCTCCATCATCTAGAGCGTTCGATCATGATCGCGTGGCCGAAAACCACACCTCTTTTGGACACTCCTAGCTCCCTCTATGCCTATAAATAGCCCCCCTCCGAAATCCATGGGTCCTTCTTCCCCAAACCCTAAAAATATCGCCTCGCGCCGCGCCGGACACGTCCGGTCCGGCCGGACAAAGCGCGCCGCCGCCGCCCGATGAATCCCAGGCCGCCACATGGCCCCAGCCACCGCCTCCCGCCGCCGGCCCGCGAAGCCCGTGCGGGGCCCCCGCGGCCCAGTCGCCGCGCCCCGTCGCCCGACGCCTCTTCCCCGACCTCGGCCATCGCCGGTCACCTCCGCCGCCGCGCTGCCATTGCCGGGCTTCACCACGACGTCGCCACTCGCCAGCCGGTGCCCCTCTTCGCCGGCGCCGCTCGCGGTAACCTCGGCCCCGCCGCCCTCCGCCGCCTCGACGGATCCGGCCAGAACCAGGCCGGCCCGCTCCTCTCCACGCCCACTCCGGCGAGCTCCAAGTCCGGCCGGCCAACTTCGTAATCCGCACATGAACAGTGCCCAGATCCGGATCTAGATCTGAGACGGTTGCTTCTCCTCCCAAAACCCTAATTTTATTGCCATGTTCATCATGCCGTACCTTTGCATCCGTAGATCCGTTTTGCGCGTGTAGCATATCATAATGTTCGTCTCAGAGAGCACATCATTTCATCTCATTGCATCATTTTCATTTGAGTTCATCTTGATGCCCGAAATGCTGTTGGAAGAGTGCTATTTGAGTTAATTGTCAGATCTGCTGCTCCAATTAGCTATTTGTCATTTTTGCCATGATTATTGTGTGCATGATATGCCCATGAGCTCTACATGTGTTTTGTCATATGCTTTGCCATATTTCCGAAGGTGCAATCCATGTATTTTTGTGATGTGTGTGGTGACTAGCACAAGCTTGCAAAGTGGTGCATTCGTTAATGTTGATTTCAGGGACTTTGCATTTCCACTAAGTCCTTGGACTATTTTTATCAATATGCCATATGTTTATGTTGTTCCCTAGTGATATGTGCCTCTTTTGAGGATGATCAGTAAGGGTGATTTGTTAATCTTGTAGCGCTCTATCCATCCATGTCTTTGTTTGCAATTATGGAGCACCCTAGCTTGAGTCAATCGAGCTCTACTTTTTCTATTTCTTGAATCTGGGCAGATTGTCTACTTGTTAGCGATTTTGCCGAGGATGTTGTAGTTGATCCGTTCATGCTATGTTGTTGTTCTTGCCACGTCTAGTGTGTATAATGTGTATTCTTGATGGGTGTATGCTTAGATTGTCATGCCTGCTCTATAGTGAGTGCATCAAGCTTGTAAACATGCCTACTTGATACCTGTGTGTATTATGTTTTTGCCATGTTCATCCAGACAAGTGTTAATTTCACTAAGTCTGCAATCTGTTTACCAATTGCACTTTTTCCATGCTTGTTTGAACCTGTTAATGGATGAATTGGCCGTAGCTCAGTATTCATCTTTTGTTAAGCATCATGAATGGATCCCTGCCATGTATATTGTTGCCATGTTTGAGTGCTGTAGCATGTTTGTCTTGTTGCATTTAGATGGCTACTTGCTGTATATCGCAGACCGGTGCCATATTTGAATTGCTTGCCATTTCCAAAGCGTGCATCCGATTCCGGCGATCATTATATTGATTTCAACCGAAATCACCTCACCTTTCCAATGGCACACTTGGATTTCCAAGTTGAGGCCAGTTCATTCATTCCTTGTCAAATCTTGCATATGCATCACATATCGCATCCCGCATAGTATACCATGTTGCATCATGTTGCTTGAGCTTTGCACGTGGTTGATTGTGTTCTTGTTGCTTGTTTGTCTTGTTTGGGTAGAGCCGGGAGACGAGTTCGCTAACGAGGAGCCCGTTGAGTTTGCTTTCGAGGATCCAGTCAACTCTGACAACTTTGCAGGCAAGATGATCATACCCTCGAAATCACTTCTATCTTTGCTTTGCTAGATGCTCGCTCTTTTGCTATGCCTATGCTACGATGCCTACCACTTGCTTACCATGCCTCCCAAATTTCCATGTCAAACCTCTAACCCACCATGTCCGACCGTTGATTGGCTATGTTACCGCTTTGCTCAGCCCCTCTTATAGCATTGCTAGTTGCAGGTGAAGATTGGAGACTGTTCCTTGTTGGAACATTATTTACTTGTTGGGATATCACTATATTATCTCGTTATCTTAATGCATCTATATACTTGGTAAAGGGTTGAAGGCTCGGCCTTTTGCCTAGTGTTTTGTTCCACTCTTGCCGCCCTAGTTTCTGTCATATCGATGTTATGTTCCCGGATTTTGCGTTCCTTACGCGGTTGGGTGATAATGGGAACCCCTTGACAGTTCGCCTTGAATAAAACTCCTCCAGCAATGCCCAACCTTGGTTTTACCATTTGCCACCTAGCCGCTTTTTCCCTTGGGTTTCCGGATCCCAAGGGTCATCTTATTTAAACCCCCCCCCCCGGGCCAGTGCTCCTCTGAGTGTTGGTCCAAGCTAGAGCCCCTTGCAGCGCCACCTCGGGGAAACTCAAGGGCTGGTTTTAGTTGTACGGATTGCTTATCCGAGTGTGCCCTGAGAACGAGATATGTGCAGCTCTTATCGGGATTTGTCGGCACATTCGGGCGGTGTTGCTGGATTGGTTTTAACTTGTCGGGTTGTCTTGTAGAACCGGGATACCGAGTCTAATCGGAATGTCTCGGGAGAAGGTATATCCTACATTAACCGTGAGAGCTTGTCATGGGCTAAGTTGGGACTCCCCTGTAGGGATTTGAACTTTCAAAAGCCGTGCCCGCGGTTATGGGCAGATGGGAATTTGTTAATGTCCGGTTGTAGATAACTTGAACCATAACTTATTTAAATTGAATCAACTGTGTGTGTTACCGTGATGGTCTCTTCTCGGCGGAGTCCGGGAAGTGAACACGGTGTTGGGGTAATGTTTGCGCAGGTTGTTCTCTAGTTCTTCGTTCGCGCTTTGCCTTCTCTTCTCGCTCTCTTTTGCGAACATGTTAGCCACCATATATGCTAGTCGCTTGCTGCAGCTCCACATATTTACCTTGCCTTACCTATAAGCTTAAATAGTCTGATCGCGAGGGTGCAAGATTGCTGAGTCCCTGTGGCTCACAGATTACTTCCAAACCAGATGCAGGGCCTGATGACTCCGTTCCAGATGACGCACTTGAGCTCAAGTGGGAGTTCGACGAGGACTCACGCCGTTACTATGTGTCTTTCCCTGATGATCAGTAGTGGTGCCCAGTTGGGGCGATCGGAACCGCGTCGCATGTTGGGTTGATCTTTTATTTTGGGCACCGCGGTCGGGCCATGAGTGATTGGATGATGTAATGCTATTTATGTACTTTGTTTGACGTGGCGAGTGTAAGCCAACTATGCACCTTCCCCTTTTATCATTTATATTACATGGGATGTTGTGAAGATTGCCTTACTTGCGACATTGCTTTCAATGCGGTTATGCCTCTAAGTCGTGCTTCGACACGTAGGAGATATAGCCGCATCGAGGGCGTTACAAGTTGGTATCAGAGCCTTCCCCGACCTTAGGAGCCCCCACTGCTTGATCGTTTTTAGCAGCCGTTGTTGAGTCTAGAAAAAATGTTTTGAGTCATTTATGAATTATATATCAGAGAGCTTAGGAATTCTTTTTACTCCCCAGTCCCTTCATCGCTCTGGTAAGGCATCCTAACGTAGAGTTTTGACTCTTCTCTTCTCAAATTTCACAAAAAAAATTAGGATCACGCGGGTATTTTGGAATCGTTCTGATGGATTTGTGACGAGAACATTGTTCTTGGTGCCTCCTGTCATTTAGGGGTTGTGGCAGTGTCCCGGGGAGCTGAGCTCCGAGGTGTTGTCGTCACAATTTTATCGTTGCAGTTCTGGAATACCTGAGTTTAGTACGCCGACAATGAAAATCTCTTTTATGTAGTTGTTGGTGAGATAACATCGACGCCACCTAGTACTGGGGCGGGAGTTCGGGAGTATTGCCATAACTTGTATAACAGATGCTTTTCGAAGGTTGAGGTAGATGGTTTCTGAAGTTTTCTCGATTATGTGTTGAAGGATGGATACAGCTGGATGTAAGATTTGCTAGATTTGGGTGAGATATTATGCTTCCCCTGTATCCCCAACACCTGATTGCATAACCGGAAAGGTTTGGGAGTTTCATAGGTGGGAATTCTCGTAGCTCTAGCTCTTCTTCCACGGATATTTGGTTTGAGATTGGGATATCTTACCGAGTATTCGTTCTTGATCTGTACCTTGTTGATTTATTCCTCTACCTAAATTCTAAGTGGCTTCTCAATTTATGGATATGTGACCATTTCAAGTGGAATGCATTCGTTCTTATGTTCGGATGTGAAGACTATATGTTGCCATTTCATCCCGGTTGATTCAGCTTCAATTTTATCTGTCAGTGTGCTAACGGATGTCACCCTCTTCAGGATGGCTCCCGCTAAGAGCAGCAATCAGAATCAGAATCAGGATCCGCCACCACCACCCCCTCCTCCGGAGGCATGGCAAGCTGTGATGGCTGCTACCAATGCAAACACGCAGTTGATCATGCAAATTCTTCAAGAGCGCAACCAAGCGAACCAAGGCAACCAAGGCAACAATCAAAATCACTTTGCTACACTCAACCAGTTCCTTGCTAACCAGCCAAAGACCTTCAGCAATTGTGTTGAGGCAACTGATGCTGACGATTGGCTCGTGGACTTATGCAAGCATTTTGAGTGCAGTAACATCAGGCCTGAGGACTTTGTCAAGTTCGCTTCCTTCCAACTCAAAGACCAAGCTGCAGAATGGTTCCAGCAGTACAAGGATTCCAGAGGAGGACGTGCGATTACCTGGGATGAATTCCGTCAAGACTTCAAAGCTCATCATATCCCTCAGAGCGTGGTTGAAAGCAAGCATGAGGAATTCCGCAACCTGAAGCAAGGCTCTTTGTCTGTCTATGACTACAACGAGTTGTTTCAGAAGCTCGCCCGCTTTGCTAAGCAGGACGTCCCTGACGAGAAGAGCATGATATACCAGTTCAGGGGTGGTCTTAGAGAAGAAATCCAGCTAGCTCTTGTTCTCTTTGAGCCCTAGAGGCACAATGAGTTCTACAACATGGCATTGAAGCAAGAGGCTTCTCAACTGAAGTGTGATGCTTCCAAGAAGCGAGTCAGAGATGCTACTCCTTCTTCCTCTACTCAAGTGGCCAAGCAGCAGAAGTATTGGCTTCCTCCTCCGTTCTATCAGCCGTATCAGAAGAGCAAAGGTGGCAGTGGATCTTCCCCCCCACCCCACCCTCGCTTTCAGAACAAGACTTCGTCTCAAGCTCCAAGATCGAGTGCTCCGTATCACCGTCCGCTTTCAGAGGTCACGCGCAACAAGTGCCAACAGAAGGGTCACTATGCCAACAAGTGCTTCAACCAGAGGCGTCTCCCTCCTCCTCCTGTGAGATCGGCAAGTACAGCTGTGGTCAAGCATAACCCCAAGTACGCCAAGGTCAACATGGTGAATGTAGCTCAGGCAGAGGACTCGTTAGATGTCATCATGGGTAACCTTCTTGTTAACGATATTCCCGCAAGAGTTCTTTTTGACACTGGTGCATCGCATTGTTTCATCTCGAGACCTTTTGCATCTAAGCATGATTTTGTTACTCAAGTGTTGCCGAAACCGTTGGCTATTGTCTCTCCGGCCCGTCAAATGACATCTCGAGTATGCGTTCTGGATGTTACAATCACTTTGGGTGACTAAAAGTTCTTGTCCTCTCCAAATGTTCTTGGTGACTCGGATATTGATCTTATTCTCGGAATGGGTTGGCTTTCTAAGAACAAGGCTCAGCTTGATTGTGCTGCCAGGCAGATTCAATTGACTCATTCGTCTGAGGATGTAATTGTCTTTGCCGCTCGTGATGATACAATCTGTCTGTTTTCTCTCAATGAGAAGGGTGAACTGGATGCCATCTCTCAAATTCCAGTCATTTGCGAGTATCAAGACGTCTTTCTAGAAGAGCTTCCAGGAATGCCTCTGCACCGGCCAGTTGAATTCGTCATCGATCTTGAGCCTGGCACGGAACCGGTTTGCAAGCATCCTTATAAGCTCGGACCTGAAGAGTTGAAGGAGCTGAAGAAGCAGCTCGATATTCAAGAGCGAATGGGTCTCATCCGACCTAGTTCTTCTCCGTGGGGTTGTGGAGTTCTTTTTGTGAAGAAGAAGGATCGAACGGACCGACTTTGTGTTGACTACCGTCCATTGAACAAGAAGACTATCAAGAACAAATACCCACTTCCCAACATCAACGAGCTGTTCGAACAACTCAAAGGTGCCCAGTATTCTCCAAGCTTGATCTCCATATGGGTTATCACCAGATTCGAATCCGTGAGCAAGATATTCCCAAGACGGCTTTCAGGACAAGGTATGGTTCATATGAATACACTGTCATGTCTTTTGGCCTCGTCAACGCTCCTCTGACTTTCTCTCACATGATGAACTTCATCTTCAACGCCTACACCAATGACTTCGTTTTGGTCTATCTCGACGACATTCTGGTCTTTTTGAAGAACAAGGAAGATCATGCCAAGCACTTGCGTTTGGTACTCGATAAGCTCAGGGAACACCAGTTCTATGCCAAGTTCTCAAAGTGCGAGTTTTGGCTCGATGAGGTTCTTTATCTTGGGCATATCATCTCTGCCAAGGGCATTGCGGTGAATCCTGAGAAGGAGTCAGCAATTGTGAATTGGGAACCACCTCAGAACGTGAAGCAACTCCGTAGCTTCCTCAGTCTCGCAAGCTACTGTCGAAGGTTCGTTGAGAACTTTTCAAAGATCGCGAAGCCTCTTTCAAATCTTCTCCAGAAGCACGTCAAGTACGTTTGGTCTCCGGAATGTGACATCGCTTTCAACACTTTGAAAGCGAAATTGGTCACTGCTCCAATTCTGACTCCTCCTGATGAACCAAACCGTTCGAGGTCTTCTGCGATGCCAATCTTCAAGGTCTTGGTGCAGTGTTGATGCAAGAGAAGAAAGTTGTGGCTTATACCTCTCACCAGTTGAAGCCCAATGAGAAGAACTACCCCACTCATGACCTCGAGTTGGCGGCAGTTGTGCATGCTCTTTTGACTTGGAGACATCTCTTATTGGGAAGAAAAGTGGACATCTTCACTGACCACAAGAGTCTCAAGTACATCTTCACTCAGCCTAATCTCAACCTCAGGCAGACTCGATGGGTCGAAATGATTCAAGAGTATAATCCAAGTATCGAGTATACTCCAGGCAAGGCCAATGTGATTGCCGACGCTTTGAGCAGGAAAGCGTACTGCAACAGTCTGATTCTCAAGCCTTATCAACCCGAGCTTTGTGAAGCTTTCCGCAAACTTAATCTGCAAGTTGTTCCTCAAGGTTTCCTTGCCAACCTTCAAGTCTCTCCTACCTTGGAAGACCAGATTCGCCAAGCTCAGCTTCTTGATGCTATGGTGAAGAAGGTGAAGATTGGGATTGCCAAGAGTCAACCCAAGTACAAGTGCTACCGCTTTGATGACAAGGCTACTCTCTTCTTCGAGGATCGTATTGTTGTTCCCAAAGGTGATCTTCGTAAGGTTATCATGAACGAGGCTCACAATTCACTCCTCTCCATCCACCCTGGGAGCACGAAGATGTATCAGGACCTCAAGCAGGCTTATTGGTGGACTCGAATGAAGCGCGAGATTGCTCAGTTCGTGAATGAGTGTGATGTCTGCAGAAGAGTGAAGGCAGAACACCAAAGGCCAGCTGGTCTCCTCCAACCTCTTGCCATTCCAGAATGGAAGTTTGACCACATTGATATGGACTTCGTGACTGCGTTTCCAAAGTCCAAGCGTGGCAATGATGCTATATTCGTTGTCATCGACAAACTCACTAAAGTGGCTCACTTTCTGCCTATCAAAGAGTCTATCACTGCAGCTCAATTGGCGGAGCTCTATACCTCTCGGATTGTCTCGCTGCACGGTATTCCACAGGTGATCTCTTCAGACCGTGGCAGCATCTTTACCTCCAAGTTTTGGTATTCTTTTCAGAAGGCCATGGGCACCAACATCCGCTTCAGCACAGCTTTCCATCTTAAACTAGCGGTCAAGTCGAGCGTGTCAATCAGATTCTTGAAGATATGCTCAGGGCTTGTGTGATCTCCTTCGGCATGAAGTGGGAAGATTGTCTTCCATATGCTGAATTCTCCTACAACAACAGTTTTCAAGCAAGTTCGGGCAAGTCCCCATTCAAAATTCTGTATGGCAGGAAGTGCCGTACCCCTCTCAACTGGTCTGAAACCGTTGAACGTCAACTTCTGGGAAATGACTTAATCATAGAGGCAGAGGAGATGTGCAAAGTCATTCGAGATAACCTCAAAGCAGCGCAATCGCGCTAGAAGATCTACTATGATAGTAAGCACCGTGATTTGGCTTTCGATATCGGAGATCATGTTTACCTCCGCGTCTCTCTAATGAAAGGTACTCGTTGCTTCGGTATCAAAGGGAAGCTTGCCCCTAGATACGTGGGACCTTTCAAGATCGTCAGCAAGAGAGGCGATCTCGCCTACCAACTCGAGCTTCCTTCAAACTTTGCAAATGTGCATGACGTGTTCCATGTCTCTCAGCTCCGCAAGTGCTTCAAGACTCCTGAACGCACCATCAACTTCGAATACACTGAGCTCCAAGAAGATCTCTCTTATCGTGAGCACCCCGTTGCTATTCTTGAAGAGACTCAACGCAAGACTCGGAATAAGTCAATCAAATTCCTCAAAGTCAAGTGGTCACACCATTCCGACCGTGAAACCACCTGGGAACGCGAGGATCACCTCCGTTCTGAGTACCCGGCGTTCTTTCAGTCCTAGATCTTGGGACAAGATCCTTTCGTAGTGGTGGAGTGTTGTAACACCCCGGATGTAATTTACCTAATATGTAATCCAACTATTGCCGTTTCCGTCATTAAGTTATTTTATTTTCCTCGGGTTCGGGTTTTTGTCTCCGTGTGTTGTTATTGTTGTCATGCATCTCATATCATGTCATCATGTGCATTGCATTTGCATACGTGTTCGTCTCATGCATCTGAGCATTTTCCCCGTTGTCCGTTTTGCATTCCGGCGCTCCGTTCTCCTCCGGTGGTCATTTCTACCTTTCTTTCGTGTGTGGGGATTAGACATTTCCGGAATTGGACCGAGACTTGCCAAGCGGCCTTGGTTTACTACCGGTAGACCGCCTGTCAAGTTTCGTACCATTTGGACTTCGTTTGATGCTGCAACGGATAACCGAGGGACCGAGAAGGCCTCGTGTGTGTGTTGCAGCCCAACACCCCTCCAATTTGGCCAAAAACCCACCAACACCCTCTCCATCATCTAGAGCATTCGATCACGATCGCGTGGCCGAAAACCACACCTCTTTTGGACACTCCTAGCTCCCTCTATGCCTATAAATAGCCCCCCTCCGAAATCCATGGGTCCTTCTTCCCCAAACCCTAAAAAAATCGCCTCGCGCCGCGCCTGACACGTCCGGTCCGGCCGGACAAAGCGCGCCGCCGCCGCCCGACGAATCCCAGGCCGCCACGTGGCCCCAGCCACCGCCTCCCGCCGCCGGCCCGCGAAGCCCATGCGGGGCCCCCGCGGCCCAGTCGTCGTGCCCCGCCGCCCGGCCTTCGTCCGCCGCCGCCCGACGCCTCTTCCCCGACCCCGGCCATCGCCGGTCACCTCCGCCGCCGCGCTGCCATTGCTGGGCTTCACCACGATGTCGCCTCCTCGCTGGCCGGCGCCCCTCTTCGCCGGCGCCGCCCGCCGCAACCTCGGCCCCGCCGCCCTCCGCCGCCTCGACGGATCCGGCCAGAACCAGGCCGGCCCGCTCCTCTCCACGCCCACTCCGGCGAGCTCCAAGTCTGGCCGGCCAACTTCGTAATCCGCGCATGAACAGTGCCCAGATCAGGATCTAGATCTAAGACGGTCGCTTCTCCTCCCGAAACCCTAATTTTATTACCATGTTCATTGTGCCGTAACTTTGCATCCGTAGATCTGTTTTGCGTGTGTAGCATATCAAAATGTTCGCCTCAGAGAGCACATCATTTTATTTCATTGCATCATTTTCATTTGAGTTCATCTTGATGCCCGAAATGCTGTTGGAAGAGTGCTATTTGAGTTAATTGTCAGATCTGCTGCTCCAATTAGCTATTTGTCATTTTTGCCATGATTATTGTGTGCATGATATGCCCATGAGCTCTACATGTGTTTTGTCATAGTTTTGCATCTTTCCAGAGGTGCAATCCATGTATTTTTGTGATGTGTGTGGTGACTAGCACAAGCTTGCAAAGTGGTGCATTCGTTAATGCTGATTTCAGGGACTTAGCATTTCTACTAAGTCCTTGGACTGTTTTTATCAATATGCCATATGTTCATGTTGTTCCCTAGTGATCTGTGCCTCTTTTGAGGATGATCAGTAAGGGTGATTTGTTAATCTTGTAGCGCTCTATCCATCCATGTCTTTGTTTGAAATTATGGAGCAACCTAGCTTGAGTCAATTGAGCTCTACTTTTGCTATTTCGTGAATCTGGGCAGATTGTCAACTTGTTAGCGATTTTGCCGAGGATGTTGTAGTTGATCCGTTCATGCTATGTTATTGTTCTTGCCATGTCTAGCGTGTATAATGTGTATTCTTGATGGGTGTATGCTTAGATTGTCATGCCTTGCTCTGTAGTGAGTGCATCGAGCTCGTAAACATGCCTACTTGATACCTGATTTGCATGCTCCAGTTTTTCACAAAGTCTGTGATCTGATTATGTTTTTGCCATGTTCACATGCTTGCAATTGTATTTTCTGATCCCTTGTGGCTGAAGGTCACTAAGCGACTTTTGTTAAGCTCTTTGAGTAGCTCCATGACATGCTTTACTTTGCCATGTTAAGTTCATGTAGCATATAGTTTTCTTGCTCCAAAGTGTGCTACCTGATCTGAAATTCCAGACAAGTGTTAATTTCACTAAGTCTGCAATCTGTTTACCAATTGCACTTTTTCCATGCTTGTTTGAACCTGTTAATGGATGAATTGGCCGTAGCTCATTGTTCATATTTTGTTAAGCATCATGAATGGATCCCTGCCATGTATTTAGTTGCCATGTTTGAGTGCTCTAGCATGTTTGTCTTGTTGCATTTAGATGGCTACTTGTTGTATATCGCAGACCGGTGCCATATTTGAATTGCTTGCCATTTCCAAACCGTGCATCCGATTCCGGCGATCTTTATATCGATTTCAACCGAAATCACCTCACCTTTCCAGTGGCACACTTGGATTTCCAAGTTGAGGCCAGTTCATTCATTCCTTGTCAAATCTTGCATATGCATCACATATCGCATCCCGCATAGCATACCATGTTGCATCATGTTGTTTGAGCTTTGCACGTGGTTGATTGTGTTCTTGTTGCTTGTTTGTCTTGTTTGAGTAGAGCCGGGAGACGAGTTCGCTAACGAGGAGCCCGTTGAGTTTGCTTTCGAGGATCCAGTCAACTCTGACAACTTTGCAGGCAAGATGATCATACCCTCGAAATCACTTCTATCTTTGCTTTGCTAGATGCTCGCTCTTTTGCTATGCCTATGCTACGATGCCTACCACTTGCTTACCATGCCTCCCAAATTGCCATGTCAAACCTCTAACCCACCATGTCCTAGCAAACCGTTGATTGGCTATGTTACCGCTTTGCTCAGCCCCTCTTATAGCGTTGCTAGTTGCAGGTGAAGATTGGAGACCGTTCCTTGTTGGAACATTATTTACTTGTTGGGATATCACTATATTATCTCATTATCTTAATGCATCTATATACTTGGTAAAGGGTGGGAGGCTCGTCCTTTTGCCTAGTGTTTTGTTCCACTCTTGCCGCCCTAGTTTACGTCACATCGGTGTTATGTTCCCGGATTTTGCGTTCCTTACGCGGTTGGGTGATAATGGGAACCCCTTGACAGTTCGCCTTGAATAAAACTCCTCCAGCAATGCCCAACCTTGGTTTTACCATTTGCCACCTAGCCTCTTTTTCCCTTGGGTATCCGGAGCCCAAGGGTCATCTTATTTAACCCCCCCCCCCCCGGGCCAGTGCTCCTCTGAGTGTTGGTCCAACCTAGAGCCTGGTCCTCTGAGTCGATCGGTAATGTCTCGGGAGAAGGGATATCCTTCGTTGACCATGAGAGCTTGTCATGGGCTAAGTTGGGACTCCCCTGCAGGGATTTGAACTTTCGAAAGCCGTGCCCGCGGTTATGGGCAGATGGGAATTTGTTAATGTCCGGTTGTAGATAACTTGAACCTTAACTTATTTAAAATGAATCAATTGTGTGTGTTACCATGATGGTCTCTTCTCAGCGGAGTCCGGGAAGTAAACACGGTGTTGGAGTAATGTTTGCGCAGGTTGTTCTCTAGTTCTTCGTTCGCGCTTTGCCTTCTCTTCTCGCTCTCTTTTGCGAACAGGTTAGCCACCATATATGCTAGTCGCTTGCTGCAGCTCCACATATTTACCTTGCCTTACCTATAAGCTTAAATAGTCTTGATCGCGAGGGTGCGAGATTGCTGAGTCCCTATGGCTCACAGATTACTTCCAAACCAGATGCAGGGCCTGATGACTCCGTTCCAGATGACGCGCTTGAGCTCAAGTGGGAGTTCAACGAGGACTCACGCCGTTACTATGTGTCTTTCCCTGATGATCAGTAGTGGTGCCCAGTTGGGGCGATCGGAACCGTGTCGCATGTTGGGTTGATCTTTTATTTTGGGCACCGCATTCGGGCCATGAGTGATTCGATGATGTAATGCTATTTATGTACTTTGTTTGACGTGGCGAGTGTAAGCCAACTATGTACCTTCCCCTTTTATCATTTATATTACATGGGATATTGTGAAGATTGCCTTACTTGCGACATTGCTTTCAATGCGGTTATGCCTCTAAGTCGTGCTTCGACACGTAGGAGATATAGACGCATCGAGGGCGTTACAGCACCTTAAGCACGGGCAAGGGCCCTGCGGGCACCTTCAATGCAGATGGAGCGCTTGATGATTTCGAGCCTTGGATACAGGCCTCCACCAGCCGCCGCACCAGCCCGAAATAGCTCCCAGGCAGAGCCCCTCCAGGCCAGAACCAACTATGAGGCCCTTCATGGCCTGTTCGGCCGCCTTGTGGAGCTCGACAGTTGCTTCAGCTGGTCGCTCAGGGGCACGGGGTGTCCGGCCTCAACATACTAAGACCAGAATACCTTCTCTGTCGAGTTGCCCTCCTCGGCTCGATAGAATGTGCGGCATCAGCACGCACTCCGAGAAGATCTGCGAACGCTCCTAGAGCTCCGGATTCGGGTAAGTAACAAGTAACTCACGTTTATGTGTTTGCTTTGCATAGAGATGCCTTACCCGCCGCTATCTTCTTCACCTCATCCAACTCCTGGAGGGTCTTCTGGGATTCGGCCTTGGCAGACTTGGCATTTTCAATAGCCACCGCGAGCTCGGACGCTCGCGTCTTTGAGTCAAGCTCCAAACTCTCATGTTTTTCCATGAGAGCCTGGAGCTCTTGCCGTACCTTGCCAACCTCGGCCTCATACTTCTCCCGCTCGGTGCGCTCCGTGGCGCCCTCTTCTCGGCCTCGACCAGCGCTTGCTTAAGGGTCGCCACCTCAGACGTGGCCCCTACAATAGCCACGATAATCCTGTCATTTTTTGCAATTGCACCTTTTTATATATATTTAAACAAGGTATTTCTTACCTTCATTGTCCTCGAGCTGCTTCTTGGCACGCCCGAGCTCTTGCTCGGACCGCTCGAGGTTCTGCTTTAGCGTGTCCACTTCCGCAGTCAGTGCGGCGGACGCAAGCAGAGAAGCCTGCATACGCATATTGACTCCTTTTTGTTAGACTCCTGTGAATTTTATTTGATCCTCTATTCGGCTTTTCTTCCCGAACGCCAAACAGAGCATCAGGGCTACCTGTCTATGCGGTAATATTATACACATTCTTTAACTTAACCTCAAGCCTGTTAAAAGGCTAGTACAAGCTTTCAGTCAGTCCGCTCTTGGCGGACTGAACTTCTGGACCAGCGCACTCATAATGGTGCGATGCTCCTTGTCGATGGAGGCGCCTTGGAGCGCCTCCAACAGATTGTCCGGCGCCTCCGGTTGGACGGGGGTCACCGGCACGATGGGCTTGCTCCTCTTGGAAGGAGGTCCCCCACCGGACTCTGGAACCTTTGAAGGTTCCGGAGCGGTGTCCGTCCTAGAGGCGGACTTCGAGCCCTGGGGGGTTTCATCCCCTTTACTCCTGGAGTCGGGAGGTCGCCTGCGCGCCTCCAGGACCACCTCCTCCCAGATTGGAACCTGTTGGGACAACACTTCGGTGTCGTTCGTAGGGCGGGGGGAGGAAGCCGTCGAAAGCGAGTTCACATCCGACGAGTCCAGTGAGCCGCTCGACGACGCGTCGAGCCGGTCTTTGGGTGGGCTGCATAAACATATTCGACATAAGGGAAAGCTGTGCGATAAACGAATACTATGAATTACTCTGGTATCCGGATACTTACGATTTTGCCAGGGGCTTGGCCCTGGCCTGCCACTCCTCTCCGCCGTCGTCGACGTTGTTGGAGTAGTCCGAAGGAAGGGTTTTCCCCTTCTTGGACCCTCCGGCCTCCCCAAAGAGGGTGGCCTTCCTTTTCTTCTCTCCTCCCGCTGGAGGGGGAGATGTCTCTTCTTCTTCCTCCTCGTCTTCACGGGAGGAATGCGCCTCGGAACCGTCGGATGATGGATCCGACATCTCCAGGCGTCGGGCACTCTTTCGAGTCCCCGTGGCCTTTTTTGCGGCCTTCTTCTCCGGCACCACATAGGGTGCCGGAACTAGCAGCTTCGCCAAGCGAGCGTCCGCTGGGCCTTCGGGCAAAGGATCCGGACAGTTGATCTGTCCGGATGTCACCTGCCAGTCCTGTCAAAGGTAAGGGAGCTTAGATCCCACATGGAGTCAAACTATGAAATACTGATACCCTGTTAAAGGAAAAAAACAGCTTACCGCATGAGCGCGACGCTGCGTACTGAATCCGCGATCCTCGGTAGCGGATGCGGGGGCCTCGACGCCCTTGAAAAGCACCTTCCAGGCATCTTCATACGTCGTGTCGAAGAGCCTGCTCAGAGTTTGGTGCTGCCCCGGGTCGAACTCCCACAGGTTAAAAGCCCGTTGTTGACATGGGAGGATTAGGCGGATGAGCATAACTAGGACTACGTTGACAAGTTTGAGCTTCTTGTCCACCAGGGTTTGGATGCATGTTTGGAGTCCAGTCAGCTCTCCTTTCTTACCCCACGACAGGCCCGTCTCCTTCCAGGAGGTGAGCCGCGTAGGGGGTCCGGATCGAAACCCGGGGGTTGCGACCCATTCGGGGTCGCGCGGCTCGGTGATGTAAAACCACCCCGATTGCCACCCCTTCAGGGTCTCCACAAAGGAGCCCTCGAGCCATAAGACGTTGGCCATCTTGCCCACCATGGCGCCTCCGCACTCCGCCTGGTTGCCGCGGCACCACCTTCGGCTTGACATTGAAAGTCTTGAGCCATAGGCCGAAATGGGGGCGGATGCGGAGGAAAGCCTCGCACACGACGATAAACGCCGAGATGTTGAGGACAAAGTTCGGGGCCAGATCGTGGAAATCCAGGCCATAGTAGAACATGAGCCCCGGACAAATGGGTGGAGAGGGAAGCCCAGTCCGGAGGAAATGGGGGAGGAACACCACCCTCTCATGGGGCCTAGGGGTGGGGATGAGCTGCCCCTCTTTGGGAAGCCGGTAGCGCAATGTCGTTAGACAAGTATCCGGCCTTCCTCAGTTTTTTGATGTGTCCCTCCGTGACGGAGGAGACCATCCACTTGCCTCCCGCTCCGGACATGGCTGGAGAAGGTTGAGGTGGGGAGTGCGGACTTGGGCGCTGGAGCTCGAGTGCGCGAATGGATAGGCAAAGGAGGAAGAAGGCGTAGGTGAAAAGGTGGATCCTTATCCCCTTATATGGGTGGACGCAACTACGTGTCCCCACCAGCCTGGTAAAACTCGCTTATCTCCAAGCGCCGTAATCAATGGCGCGTTGGGTTACCCACCCGTATTGATGAGAATCCCGGAATAAGGGGACACGATCTCTGCTTTAACAAGACGTGCCAAGGAAACCGCCTCGCATGACGCGCTGAGGTGGGATAATGAAACGAGATAAAGGCTTGGCCGTGGTGTGTCACACTACGGAATACGTCAGCAGATTAGATTTGTGCAGTCTATGGCTCGAGTGCGCGAGCGATGTGTAAAATCTTCTGATAGTACTTGAGGAGAAGCGCCGTAGGTGCAAAAGGGCCGAAGATGCGCGCCGGACTCGTCATACATTAAAGCCTGGTTCAGGGGCTACTGAGTGGAGCATTAACACGTGTCCCCGAGCTCAGCCGGACTCCTGGACTATGGAAAGACTTCGCGTGTATTCCTGCGTGGAAGGAAAGCTTGGCGATTACGAATATGCGTAGATCCCACCACGTATTAGTGAGAATCCCGGTGTCTATATAAACCGGAGGCGATTGATCTAGTCGTAGCATACACAAACAATACGTGCAAGGGTAGCCCTCTCCGATCTCGTGTAGATCTACTCTGTACTGACCATATCATCAATAATTGAACACAATCGTGTAGTTAAAGGCTTGCCGTGTAAAACTTTGTCACACGTTGCCTCGGAATCCGGCCTAGAGGATACATTCGTCAGATACGGAGAATCCGCCGGTTTCACCGACAATATGTGGCTAGCAACTTATTTTCGGTAGTGTCCGACACTATCTTTGGATCAATCATTCTGTATGAGAGTACTTGGAGAGTACCTCGCCTTGCAATTTGGGAAAGTTTCCAAAATGCTATGGGAACTCGTCTCTCTTTTAGCACCGCCTTCCACCCTCAATCCAGTGGTCAAGTAGAGCGAGTAAATCAAATTCTGGAAGATATGCTCCGAGCTTCTGTCATCTCCTTCGGAATGGATTGGGAGAAATGCCTTCCATTCGCGGAGTTTGCTTATAACAATAGTTATCAAGCTAGCTTGGGCAAAGCTCCTTTCGAAGTTCTCTATGGATGAAAATGTTGAACGCCTCTTAACTGGTCAGAAACCGGGGAAAGACAACTCTTTGGCCCGGATATGATTCGGGAAGCAGAAGAGAAAGTTCGCATTATTCGTGAGAAATTGAAAACCGCCCAATCTCATCAGAAGAGTCAATATGATCGCCATCATAAGACTCTGACCTATGAGGTCGACGAGAAGGCCTACCTTCGGGTTACTCCTTTGAACGGAACCCATCGATTCGGTATCAAAGGCAAGTTGGCTCCTCGTTACATGGGACCCTTTCGCATTCTTGCCAAACGAGGAGAAGTTGCCTACCAATTGGGACTACCTCCGCATCTTTCCAGAGTTCATGATGTCTTCCACCTTTCTCAACTCAGGCGTTGCTTCGCGGATCCTATCCGTGGAGTGGACCAAGAAACGCTTAATCTACAAGATGACCTCTCATATCGGGAATATCCCGTTCGTATCCTTGATCAAGCCGAGTGTACCACTCGACGCCATAACATCAAGTTTCTCAAGGTTCAATGGTCACACCATTCCGAGAAAGAAGCTACTTGGGAAAGGGAGGATCGTCTTCGACTTGAGTACCCCTCCTTCTTCCCGACGAGTCCTGAATCTCGAGACGCGATTCTTTTGAGTGGGGGTGAGTTGTCCCATCCCTGGCTTTCCTGTTATGCATTAGGGTTGGTTGAACTTGTGCATCACTCTTTATTTCTTTTAAATGCTTGAAATGGGGCTAACTCATCTCTCCTTCAGATGCCTTCCAACCCTCAATAGTGGTCAATGAAGCCTTCAGACAATGGTTCTGGAAATCTCTTGCCAAAAATGGTTCAGCTTCTGGTTCATCATCATAAGTCGATTTGGAATTTGGAGCATTTAAATCTTATCCATTTGCCGAAATGCTCAATAATCTAGACAGATTTGGCATGAGTTCAAATTCTATTTTGAATTTAAACAGTGGCAAATAAATAAATAAAAGAGAAACAGAAAATAGTGCAGAGCACTTACCTGAACCCACCTGGCCGGCCCACCTAGCAGCCCAGCCCACCTACTGTGCTAGCGAGCTGCTTGCTCTCGCCAGCACAGGCAGGCAGGTGCTCGACGGCGAGCACATCATGCTTGCCACGCAGCTGCCCGCTGCCCAACCGCTCCCCTCGTCGACCTGTGCCCTGGGACAAACCCTCTCTCTCTCCCGAGCTCCAGACACACTCGCTCTCTCTCTGGTTCCCTCTCTCGCCCTCCCCGACGTCGCCCGAGACGTCACCGTCTCCGCCACTCGCCGCAGCCGCGTCCAATGCCGTCCCTGCGTCCTCCCCGGATGGTTCGCCGTCGTCGACTACGTCGACCAGCTGAGCTGCGCGACGCCGGAGCCCCTGCATCATCCCCGCCACAGTCGTCTTCAACCTTCGGCCGCCGTCGATCGTTGTCGTCGATCCGCCGCACCCGAGCTTCCCCGAGCACGCTGACCCTCCCTTTGGCTTCCCTGTGAGCTACTGAACCTCCCGTGCTTTTCGTTTCGCCCCTAGAACACCGTAGACGCCGCGCCTCTTGTGCCCGAACGCGCCGCCGACCTGACCACGTCGCCGGCGATGCTCCGGTGACCATTTGGTCACGGGCTTGTGCCCGTCACACTCCCCGCGCGCGTAGATGCTGTAGGTGCTTTCGCCGCATCGCCTAGGCCACCGCAGCCATGAGCACGAGCACACTCGAGCCTCGGCCTCCGCTGAGCTCGTCGTCGGCGATGCTCCGGCCACTCCCCGGCCAAACCACCACCGTGGTTGGATGCGAGCGAGTCCCAGCTACGCACGGTGCTCTCTGCGCGCACAAATGGTGCCCTGTGGGGGAAATCCGCAGCGCGCCGCCGCGTCTGGCCTCGCCGGCGGCTAAACCGGTAGGCTTTGACCCGCTGACTGCGAGGTTGACCCCGCTGACACGGGTGACCTCCCCCTCTCTCTCACTGACATGCGGGCCCCCGCCCGACTAATTATTCTGTTAGTGCTAATTAACTAGTTAGTTTATTAGTATTCACTGACTTGGGCCCTGCCTAGTTAATTAGGACTCTACTTAGTTTAGTGCACAGAGTCACTGACCAGTGGGCCCCACTGGTCAGGGTTTGACTCAGACCAGGCGTTGTTGAACTGTTGACGTGCATCATGTTTAAATTTCTTTTAAACTTGAAATGGGGGCTAATCAACCCCAACACCCTGAAAATGCTAAATTCCAACAATTGGAATTTCAATGAACCCAAAATGCCCTTCATAAAAGCCCACCATTTTTGGTTCTGGTTTAAACCTCTGCCAAAAATGGTTCTACAATTTATGGGGCCATTCTGGATTTTTGAACCAAGTCATAAGTATTTGAATTTGGGCATTTTAAATCTTATAAATATTTTAAAGTGCTCAAATAATCTTGGAAGCATTTTTAGGCAGTTGAGAATATTCTCAAATGTGCCTCTGAATATTTCCAGAGTTTTTGGAAATGAAATAGTATTTATTCTATTTCAAAACACAGTACAGAAAATAAATAAAAGAGAAACAGAAAGTGCAGAGCACTTACCTGAGCCCACCTGGCCGGCCCACCTAGCAGCCCAGCCCACCTGCTGTGCCAGCGAGCTGCTTGCTCTCGCCAGCACAGGCAGGCAGGTGCTCGACGGCGAGCACACATGCTTGCCACGCAGCTGCCCGCCGCCCAGCCGCTCCCCTCGTCGACCTGTCGCCCTGGGACGAACCCTCTCTCTCCCGAGCTCCCAGACACACTCGCTCTCTCTCTGGTTCCCTCTCTCGCCCTCCCCGACGTCGCCCGAGACGTCACCGTCGCCGCCGCTCGTCGCAGCCGCGTCCAACGCCGTCCCCGCGCCCTCTCACCGGTGCCGGACGGTTCGCCGTCGTCGACTACGTCGACCAGCCGAAGCTGCACGACGCCGGAGCCCCTGCAACGTCGTCGATCGTCCGTCTTCAACTCGCCGCCCGAGACGTCATCGTCGTGATCCGCCAACACCCGAGATTCCCCGTAGCACACTGACCCTCCCTGCGGCTTCCCTGTGAGCTGCTGAACCTCCCCGTGCTTTTCGGGTTTACGCCCAGTAGAGACACCTGTGTGATGAGGACCGCCGCAGCCGTACTTGGGACGAATGCGAACGTCGCCGTGACGACTGAACCCATCTGGTCGAGGGGGCGATTACTCCACGGGTTGGAACCATGGTCACGGCTTGTGCCCGTCACAACTCCCCGCGCGGCGTAGATGCTGTAGGTGCTTTCGCCGCATCGCCTAGGCCACAGCAGCCAGAGCACGAGCACACCCGAGCCTCGGCCTCCGCCGAGTCGTCGCCAGCGATGCTCCGGTCACTCCCCGGCCAAACCACCACGTGTGGATGCGGGCGAGTCCCAGCTCCACGTAGGTGCTCTCCGCGCGCACAAATGGTGCCCTGTGGGCAAATCCCGCAGCGCGCCGCCGCGTCTGGCCTCGCCGGCGGCTAAACGCCGGCAGGCTTTGACCGCTGACCGGCGAGGTTGACCCCGCTGACACGGGTTGACCTCCCCCTCTCTCTCACTGACATGCGGGCCCCGCCCGACTAATTAGTCTGGTTAGTGCTAATTAACTAGGTTAGTTTAGTTAGTAGTCACTGACTAGTGGGCCCTGCCCAATTAATTAGGACTAACTAGCTTAGTTAGTACACAGAACACTGACCAGGGGCCCACTAGTCAGGTTTGACCTGGGCTGGCGCCTTTGACTCGCTGACGTCACAGTGACGCAGTGCTGACGCAATTATTCATTTTCTGGATTTATTTTTATATAGGAAATTCCAGAAAATAGCCTAAACTTCTAAAAATCATAGAAAATCAACCATAGCTCCAAATCAAACAAATTATATATGAAAAATGATCAGAAAAATTCAATCTATCCATCTGTAATGGTTTCATGCATGACAAAACACTTTAACCTTGCTGTTTAGGTGAAACAAGCTAATACACTTATTATGCATAAGAGCTTAAGCTTTCATTTGAATCTTTGATTCAAATGGACCCATTTCAACTTGTTTCACATTGCATTAGGCAGGACACATCATTTTGCCATGTCATAGCATGCATCATATTGTTGCATATTGTCATGTGTTGATTATGTTCTATGTGTCCTTCGTGGTAGGTTCTGCCTCCGAGGATATCTCCGAGTATCCAACTGAAGGGCAGTACCCTACTACCACTCCATCAGGCAAGCAGCCCCATTGATCATATCGATACAATCCCATGTTCTCGCCTCTGCTCTCATTTACTGCATTAAGACAACAACGTTTCAAACTGTTGTGTGCTACGGTAGTTGAACCCTTATCCTCTGCATGACCTGTCATTGCCACAGTAACTAGATGAAACCCACTAGCATGTGTAGGAGTTGATTGAGCCATGTATGTGTTTCCTACCTTGCTATGCCTGCTATGCTTAGAGTTGTGTCAGGTCTGGTTCATCTGGGTGATGGGCTAGAGTGAAATGATTATGTCGGTAATGCGAGGGATGTGTTGAACATGATTTGGTAAAGGTATCGATGAGAGGCCATGTAGGAGTACATGGTGGGTTGTTTCATTGAGGCCGTCCCTAAGAACTGAGATCTATATGTGTGATTTTAAGAATCAGCTACTACCATGCATTGGGATCCTTAATTGACCCTCTCGGCTTCTTAATCACCCTAGTACTCTGTCCAGGAGTTGCAAATAGTTTCTGGTGTTTGTAGGTTATGTGTTGGCGGCCGTGCGTAGCGCTGACCCTAGGGGTGGGCTATGTTGCGGTAGATACACCGTGGCCGGGTATGCCAGGCGCCCGGTTGGCGTCTCGGGACCCTATTCACATCGTTCGGGGCCGTATGTGGAAACCTCGGCCGGACTCCCTGCGGATGGAACCTGGATAGGCGATAAACCTGGACTAGAGACTTGAGTGTGTAGGTAGGCCGTGGCCGACACCATCGTTGGGCTTCCGCTTGAAGGTTGCCGAGTACATGTCGTGTAAACGGCGGTAAGTGGTGAGAGCGTGTATGAAGAAGTACACCCCTGCAGGGTTAACATCATCTATTCGAATAGCCGTGTCCGTGGTAAAGGACTACTTGGTTGCCTATACAGTTCATAGACAAGTTAATGGTTACTACTAAAAAGCTCATGATAAGTGTGAGTACCGAGGATGGCTCTCTCGTAGGATGACGAGGGAGGATCCCCGGTGGAGTATTGTGTTGGTGATTAGTGGACTCGTGTCCGAAAACTATTTTACTAGTGGTGTCTCGTAGGATAGCTTAGCCAAGAGTCAAAGCTGGCTTACTGCAATAACTCCACCACCTTCTTGAGAATGAGCATGTATAGTAGGTTCTGATGTAAGACTTGCTGAGTACCTTTGTACTCATGTTTTCTTAATTACTGTTTTTAGACGACAACACCGCCCCCTCCGATGGGTTTTATGTAGATCTCGACGTCGATGAGTGACTTGCCACCTAGGTGGTGATCCTGGCCATGGAGGGGCCTATGTAGATAGACAGGCTTCTAGAAGCCTTCTTTCTTTCTAGTGTCTGTACTCAGACTATTTGCTTCCGCATGTGCTTGTAAGCTTGTATGACTTGAGTGTCGGGTCATGTGACCCCTACCTGTATGAACATGTTATGTATGGCTCCCTAGAGCCTTTAAATAAAGTACTTGAGTTGTAGAGTTTTGTTGTGATGCCATGTTGTATTTACACATATCGACCATATTGTGTGTATGATTGAAATGCTTGGTATGTGTGGGATCCGACAATCTAGTTGTTTATCCTTGGCAGCCTTTCTTATGGGGAAATGTAGTCTGGTGCTCCTCGAGCCATAGTAGTCCGCTACAGCCCGGTTCACCGGAGTCCTGCTAGCCCAGTACTACTGCTCAGGACACTTGACTGGCCGGCATGTGTTTCACTTCATTCCTATGTCTGTCCCTTCGGGGAAATGTCACGCGGTGACATCCAGAGTCCTGCCTAGCCAGCTACAGCCCGGGTTCCCCGGAGTCCTCTTAGCCCAGTGCTACAGCCCTGATTCACTCGCTGATGACCGACATGCTCGATGTGATTCATGTATGCCTGTCTCCATAGGTCTGTGCCGCTTTGGGTTCACGACTAGCCATGGTGGCCCGGGTTCTCTGTCATATGGATGCAAGCGACACTATCATATACGTGAGCCAAAAGGCGCAAACAGTCCCGGGCCATGGTGTAACACCCCGGATGTAACTTTCCCAATTTGTACTCCAACTCTTGCCGTTTCCGGCGTTAAGTTATTTTATTTTCTCGGGTTCGGGTTTTTGTCTCCGTATGTTGTTTTTGTTGTCATGCATCTCATATCATGTCATCATGTGCATTGCATTTGCATACGTGTTCATCTCATGCATTCGAGCATTTTCCCCGTTGTCCGTTTTGCATTCCGGCGCTTCATTCTCCTTCGGTGGTCATTTCTACCTTTCTTTCGTGTGTGGGGATTAAACATTTCCGGATTGGACCGAGACTTGCCAAGCGGCCTTGGTTTACTACCGGTAGACCGCCTGTCAAGTTTCGTATCATTTGGACTTCGTTTGATACTCCAGCGGTTAACCGAGGGACCGAAAAGGCCTCGTGTGTGTTGCAGCCCAACACCCCTCCAATTTGGCCCAAAACCCACCTAAGCCTTCTCCATCATCTAGAGCGTTCGATCACGATCGCGTGGCCGAAAACCGCACCTCATTTGGACTCTCCTAGCTCCCCCTATGCCTATAAATGTCTCCCCCATTCAAAATCACGGGTAAAAGCCTAACCTTCCCATCCCCTCGCGCCGCCGGACGAAAACTGCCGGGCCGGACGTGTCTGACCCGAGCGCCACCGCAACGTGTCGCCTCCTCATTCGCCGCCACCTGCGCCCACTTCGCCGGATCCGCCAGGCCCGCGGGGCCCATCGCCGGCCCGCCCCCGGGCCGTGCCTCGCGCCGCCGCCCGAGAGTCGCGCCGCTCGCATCCGCCGTTCGCCGCGCCGGCCTCCGCCTCCAATGCCGCGCCGCCCGCGCCGGCGAGGTCCTCCACCGCCGCCGCCCCGCTTCGACTCCGGCGGCCGAGCTCGCCACCGCCCGCCGCGGCCACCGCCGCACTCGCCCGCGCCGCCCGACGACGCCACCGGCCGCGCCCTGCACCACCCTGGCCTCGCCTCTCCTTCCTCTCCCGCCGACGAACCCACCTCGCCGGAGCGAACCGACATCGCCGGAGCCACATCGGGAGGCGTGCGATCCAGATCCGTGAACAGTAAACCCTAGGGTGATTTTTCCTCTAAGTCCCTAAATTGCAGATCCAAGTGCTCATGTTCATGGCCTCATAACTTTGCATCCGTAGCTCCGATTTTTGCATATAGCATATCAAAATGTTCGTCTCAGAGAGGACATCATTTCATTCCATTGCATCATTTTCATTTGAGTTCATCTTGATGCCCGAAATGCTGTTAGAAGAGGGCTACTTGAGATAATTGTCAGATCTGCTACTCCGTTTAGCTTTGTGTCATTTTTGCCATGATTATCGTGTGCATGATATGCCCGTGAGTTCTACATATGTTTTGTTAAGGGTTTTTGTCATCTTTCCAGAGGTGCAACCCATGTATTTTTGTGATGTGTGTGGTGACTAGTGCAAGCTTGCAAAGTGGTGCACTTGTTAATTATGTTTTCAGGGACTTAGCAATTCCACTAAGTCCTTGATCTGTTTATCTCATGATGCCATATGTTCATGTTGTTTCCTAGTGATCCGTGCCTCTTTTGAAGATGCTCAGTAAGGATGTTTTGTTAATATTGTAGTGCTCTATCCATCCATGTCTTTGCTTGCAATTATGGAGCACCGTAGCTTGAGTCAATCGAGCTCTACTTTTGCTACTTTGTGAATCTGGGCAGATTGTCAACTTGTTTGCAATTTTGCCGATGATGTTGTAGTTGATCCGTGCATGCTATGCTATTGTTATTGCCATGTCTAGCTTGCATTTTGTGTGTTCTTAATGGGTGTATGCTTAGCTTATCATGACTTGCACCGTAGTGAGTGCATCGAGCTCGTAAACATGCCTACTTGAGTTATGTTTCAGCATGTGCCAGTTTTTACTAAGTCAGAAAACTGATTATGTTTTTGCTATGTTCACATGCTTGCAATTGTATTTTCTGATCCCTTTTGGCTCAAGGTCACTAAGGGACTTTTGTTAAGCTCTTTGAGTAGCTCCCTTCCATGTCTTACTTTGTCATGTTCAGGTCCTGTAGTATGTAGTTTTGTTGCTCCGAAGAGTGCTACCTGATCTGAAATTCCAGACAAGTGTTAATTTCACTAAGTCTGAGAGCTGTTTGTCATATGCATTTTTGCGATGCTTGTTTGAACCTGTTAATGGATGAATTGGCCGTAGCTCAGTGCTAGACTTTTGTTAAGCATCTTGAATGCATCACTGCCATGTATTTTCTTGTCATGTTTGGGTGCTGTAGCATGTTCATCTCATTGCATTTAGTTGGCTACTTGCTGTAAATCGCAGACCGGTGTCATTTTTGAATCGCTTGCCATTTCCAAACCGTAACTCCGATTCCGGCGTTCTTTGTATTGTTCTCAAGCGATTTCATCTCATCTTTCCAGTGGGACACTTGGATTTCCATGTTGAGGCCAGGATCTTGCATTTCCTGTCATATCTTGCATTTTGCATCCCGCATCGCATCCCGCATAGCATACCATCTTTGCATCATTTTGTTTGACCCTTGCACGTGGTTGATTGTGTCTTTGTTGCTTGTTTGTCTTGTTTGGGTAGAGCCGGGAGACGAGTTCTCTAACGAGGAGCCCGTTGAGTTTGCTTTCGAGGATCCAGTCAACTCTGACAACTGTGCAGGCAAGATGATCATACCCTCGAAATCACTACTATCTTTGTTATGCTAGTTTGCTTACTCTTTTGCTATGCCAATGCTACGATGCCTACCACTTGCTTTCAAGCCTCCCAAATTGCCATGTCAAACCTCTAACCCACCATTGTCCTAGCAAACCGTTGATTGACTATGTTACCGCTTTGCTCAGCCCCTCTTATAGCGTTGCTAGTTGCAGGTGAAGATTGAAGGTCGTTCCTTGTTGGAACATTTATTTACTTGTTGGAATATCATTATATTGCCATCTTATCTTAGTGCACCTATATACTAGGTAAAGGGTGGAAGGCTCGGCCTCTCGCCTAGTGTTTTGTTCCACTCTTGCCGCCCTAGTTTCCGTCATATCGGTGTTATGTTCCCGGATTTTGCGTTCCTTACGCGATTGGGTTATAATGGGAACCCCTTGATAGTTCGCCTTGATTAAAGCTTTTCCAGCAATGCCCAACCTTGGTTTTACCATTTCCCACCTAGCCTCTTTCACTTGGCTTTCCGGAGCCCGAGGGTCATCTTATTTTAGCCCCCCCCCCCTGGGCCAGTGCTCCTCTGAGTGTTGGTCCAAACTAGAGTCCTGTGCAGCGCCCCCTTGGGGAAACTCGAGGTTTGGTTTTAGTTGTATGGAGAGCTCATCTGAGTGTGCCCTGAGAACGAGATATGTGCAGCTCCTATCGGGATTTGTCGGCACATTCGGGCGGTGTTGCTGGTCTTGTTTTAACCTGTCGAAATGTCTTGAAAAACCGAGATACCGAGTCTGATCGGAACGTCTTGGGAGGAGGTCTATTCCTTCGTTGACCGTGAGAGCTTGTCATGGGCTAAGTTGGGACTCCCCTGCAGGGATTTGAACTTTCGAAAGTCATGCCCGCGGTTATGGGCAGATGGGGATTTGTTAATGTCCGGTTGTAGATAACTTGAACCTTAACTTAATTAAAATGAATCAACTGAGTGTGTTACCGTGATGGCCTCTTCTCGGCGGAGTCCGGGAAGTGGACACGGTGTTGGAGTAATGTTTGCGCAGGTTGCTCTCTAGTTTCTCTCTCGCGCTTTGCCTCCTCTTCTCGCTCTCTTTTGCGAATAAGTTAGCCACCATACTTGCTAGTCGCTTGCTGCAGCTCCACATATTTTACCTTGCCATACCTATTAAGCTTAAATAGTCTTGATCGCGAGGGTGCGAGATTCCTGAGTCCCTGTGGCTCACAGATTACTATTACACCAGATGCAGGGCCTGATGATTCCTCTCCAGGAGAGGTGCTTGAGCTCAAGTGGGAGTACGACGAGGACTCTCAACGTTACTATGTTTCCTTTCCTGATGATCAGTAGTGGTGCCCAGTTGGGGGTGATCGGGACCGTGTCGCATGTTGGGTTCTCTTTTATTTTGGCGCCGTAGTCGGGCCATGAGTGTTTGGTTGATGTAATGTTATTTATGTACTTGATTGACGTGGCAAGTGTAAGCCAACTATGTTATCTTCCCTTTTATTATCTTATTACATGGGATGTTGTGAAGATGGCCTAACTTGCGACATATGCCTTCAATGCGATTATGCCTCTAAGTCGTGCCTCGACACGTGGGAGATATAGTCGCATCGAGGGTGTTATACATGGTAAGGCGACACCCGTGGGGATACCGTGCGTGAGGCCGCAATGTGATATGAGGTGTTACCGGCTAGATCGATGTGACTTGGAATCGGGGTCCTGACACTCCTAACACTTGAAAACTTCTTGCTCCAATGCCTCGAGCCTTGCCTCCGTGCTTCCGGTCTTCCTTGGTCCCTCAGAATCGCGGATGTGCAACAACCCCTCACGCATCTCAATGGTTTGAGGGTGTTGCAGCACTTCTACGAGGTAGGGGTTGATGACCTTCTTGAAGAACTGGTCCTTGGGGCGCTTGAAGACGACATGAGGACCTGGATCTGTCAGAAAAACAGCTCGAAACAAAAACAGGAGATTTTTGCGTGATACGGGAGTCAAAATCTCCGGGAGATTATATAATTAATTTTTACTGTCCAAAATACGTGTCGTGTACGAAAACAGAGTCCGGAGAGCACACGAGGTGCCCACGAGGTAGGGGGCGCGCCTAGTAGGGTAGGGCGCGCACTCCACCCTCGTGGAGCCCTCGTGTCCTTCCCGGACTGCTACTTATTTTTCTATTTATTCCAAAACGTAGAAATATTGCCTTCAAAACTGTTTTGGAGTCGGTTTACTTACCGTACCACATACCTATTCCTTTTCGGAGTCTGAAACGTTCCGGAAAGTGTCCCTTATGTATTCCTCCGGGATTACGGTTTCAATAATATTGGTTTCAAAATTTATGGGATTACCTGAGATATAATGTTTGATTCTTTGACCATTTACCACCTTCGGATTTGTGCCTTCGAAGTTGTTGATTTTTATGGCACCGGAATGATAGACCTCCTCGATAACGTAAGGACCTTCCCATTTAGAGAGAAGTTTTCCTGCAAAAAATCTTAAACGAGAGTTGTATAGTAATACATACTCACCTACATTAAACTCACGCTTTTGTATTCTTTTGTCATGCCATCTTTTAACTTTTTCTTTAAACAACTTGGCATTTTCATAGGCTTGGGTTCTCCATTCATCAAGTGAGCTAATATCAAATAACCTCTTCTCACCGGCAAGTTTAAAATCATAATTGAGTTCTTTAATAGCCCAATATGCTTTGTGTTCTAGTTCGAGAGGTAAGTGACATGCTTTTCCATAAACCATTTTATACGGAGACATACCCATAGGATTTTTATATGCAGTTCTATAGGCCCATAATGCATCATCAAGTTTCTTGGACCAATTTTTTCTAGATCAATTAACAGTCTTTTGCAAAATAAATTTGAGCTCTCTATTACTCAATTCTACTTGACCACTAGACTGTGGGTGATAAGGAGATGCAATTCTATGATTAACATCATATTTAGAAAGCATTTTATGGAAAGCACCATGAATAAAATGTGAACCACCATCAGTCATTAAATATCTAGGGACTCCAAATCTTGGAAAAATAACTTCTTTAAGCATTTTAATAGAAGTGTTATGATCAGCACTACTAGTTGGAATAGCTTCTACCCACTTAGTAATGTAATCAACCGCAACTAAAATATGTGTATATCCATTAGAGGAAGGAAAGGGTCCAATATAGTCAAATCCCCAAACATCAAATGGTTCAATAATGAGTGAATAGTTCATAGGCATTTCTTGACGTCTACTAATATTGCCAATTCTTTGACATTCATCACAAGATAAGACAAACTTACGGGCATCCTTGAAGAGAGTAGGCAAATAAAAACCAGATTGCAATACCTTATGTGTAGTTCTATCTCCAGCATGGTGTCCTCCATAAGCTTCGGAGTGACACTTGCTTAGGATCTATTCCTGTTCATGCTCAAGTACACAACGTCTAATAACACCATCTACTCCTTCTTTATAAAGATGTGGATCATCCCAAAAGTAATGCCTCAAATCATAGAAGAACTTTTCTTTTGCTGGTATGTGAAACTAGGTGGTATAAACTTAGCAACAATGTAATTAGCATATCAGCATACCATGGAGCAGTATGAGAAGCATTTATGACATTTAATTGCTCATCAGGAAAGCTATCATCAATAGGAAGTGGGTCATCAAGCACATTTTCTAACCTAGACAAGTTGTCTGCAACGGGGTTCTGAGCTCCCTTTCTATCAACAATATGTAAGTCAAATTCTTGTAGCAAGAGAACCCATCTAATAAGTCTAGGTTTAGCATCTTTCTTGTCCATGAGATATTTAATAGCAGCATGATCAATGTGAATAGTTACTTTAGAATCAACAATACAAGGTCTGAACTTATCACAAGCAAATTCAACTGCTAAG
>NC_053027.1:435704823-435715835 GCF_003073215.2 Triticum urartu | reverse complement strand
TGAAGATCAATGAGTAGTCGAATAATTATGCAACTATATGAAGACTCTCTAAAATTAAAGAATTTCAGATCTTGGTATTTTATTCAAACAGCAAGCAAAACTAAATAAAATAAAATGACTCTCCAAGCAAAACACATATCATGTGGTGAATAAAAATATAGCTCCAAGTAAAGTTACCGATAGAAGTAGACGAAAGAGGGGATGCCTTCCGGGGCATCCCCAAGCTTTGTCTTTTAGGTGTCCTTAGATTATCTTGGAGGTTCCATGGGCATACCCAAGCTTAGGCTCTTTCCACTCCTTGTTCCATAATCCATCAAATATTTACCCAAAACTTGAAAACTTCACAACACAAAACTTAAAAGTATAAAATCTCGTGAGCTCCGTTAGCGAAAGAAAACAAAAGACCACTTCAAGGTACTGTAATGAACTCATTCTTTATTTATATTGGTGTTAAACCTACTGTATTCCAACTTCTCTATGGTTTATAAACTATTTTACTAGCCATAGATTCATCAAAATAAGCAAACAACACACGAAAAAACAGAATCTGTCAAAAACAGAACAGTCTGTAGTAATCTGTAGCTAGCGCAAAATCTGGAACCCAAAAAATTCTAAAATAAATTGCTGGACGTGAGTAATTTATCTATTAATCATCTTCAAAACGAATTAACTAAATAGCACTTTCAAATAAAAATGGCAGCAGTTCTTGTGAGCGCTAAAGTTTTTTTTACAGCATGATCAACAGGACTTTCCCCAAGTCTTCCCAACAGTTCTACTTGGCACAAACAATAATTAAAATATAAAACTACATATAAACAGAGGCTAGATGAATTATTTATTACTAAACAGGACTAAAAAGAAAGGAACAAAAATAAATATGGGTTGCCTCCCAACAAGCGCTATCGTTTGACGCCCCTAGCTAGGCATGATGATTTCAACGATGCTCACATAAAAGATAAAAATTGAAACATAAAGAGAATATCTTGAAGAATATGACTTGCACATTTAAGTCTAACCCACTTCCTATGCATAGGGATTTTGTGAGCAAACAACTTATGGGAACAATAATCAACTAGCATAGGAAGGCAAAACAAGCATAACTTCAAAACTTTAAGCACATAGAGAGGAAACTTGATATTATTGCAATTCCTACAAGCATATGTTCCTCCCTCATAATAATTTTCAGTAGAATCATGAATGAATTCAACAATATAACCAGCACCTAAAGCATTCTTTTCATGATCTACAAGCATAGAGTTTTTATTACTCTCCACATAAGCAAACTTCTTCTCATGAATAGTAGTGGGAGCAAACTCAACAAAATAACTATCATGTGAGGCATAATCCAATTGAAAACTAAAATCATGATGACAAGTTTCATGGATATCATTATTCTTTATAGCATACAAGTCATCATAATAATCATCATATATAGCAACTTTGTTCTCATAATCAATTGGAACCTCTTCCGGAATAGTGGATTCATCACAAAATAAAGTCATGACCTCTCCAATTCCACTTTCATCAATATAATCATCCTAAATAGGAGGCATGATTTCATCATAATAGATTTGCTCATCAAAACTTAGGGGACAAAAATATCATCTTCATCAAACATAGCTTCCCCAAGCTTGTGGCTTTGCATATCATTAGCATCATGGATATTCAAGGAATTCATACTAACAACATTGCAATCATGCTCATAATTCAAATATTTAGTGCCAAACGTTTTAATGCATTCTTCTTCTAACACTTTGGCACAATTTTCCTTTCCATCATACTCACTAAAGATATTAAAAAGATGAAGCGTATGAGGCAAACTTAATTCCATTTTTTATTATAAAATAAACTAGTGATAAAACAAGAAACTAAAAGACTCGATTGCAAGATCTAAAGATATACCTTCAAGCACTCACCTCCCCAGCAACGGCGCCAGAAAAGAGCTTGATGTCTAATACACAACCTTCTTCTTGTAGACGTTGTTGGGCCTCCAAGTGCAAAGATTTGTAGGACAGTAGTAAACTTCCCTCAAGTGGATGACCTAAGGTTTATCAATCCGTAGGAGGCGTAGGATGAAGATGGTCTCTCTCAAGCAACCCTGCAACCAAATAACAAAGAGTCTCTTGTGTCCCCAACACACCCAATACAATGGTAAATTGTGTAGGTTCACTAGTTCGGCGAAGAGATGGTGATACAAGTGCAATATGGATGGTAGATATAGGTTTTTGTAATCTGAAAATATAAAAATAGCAAGGTAACTAATGACAAAAGTTAGCGTAAACGGTATTGCAATGCTAGGAAACAAGGCCTAGGGTTCATACTTTCACTAGTGCAAGTTCTCTCAACAATAGTAACATAATTGGATCATATAACTATCCCTCAACATGCAACAAACAGTCACTCAAAAGTCACTAATAGCGGAGAACAAACGAAGAGATTATGGTAGGGTACGAAACCACCACAAAGTTATTCTTTCCAATCAATCCGTTGGGCTATTCCTATAAGTGTCACAAATAACCCTAGAGTTCGTACTAGAATAACACCTTAAGACACAAATCAACCAAAACCCTAATGTCACCTAGATGCTCCAATGTCACCTCAAGTATCCGTGGGTATGATTATATGATATGCATCACACAATCTCAGATTCATCTATTCAACCAACACATAGAACCTCAAAGAGTGCCCCAAAGTTTCTACCGGAGAATCATGACGAAAACGTGTCCAACCCCTATGCATAGGTTCATGGGCGGAACCCGCAAGTTGATCACCAAAACATACATCAAGTGAATCACGTGATATCCCATTGTCACCACAGTTACGCACGGCAAGACATACATCAAGTGTTCTCAAATCTTTAAAGACTCAATCCGATAAGATAACCTCAAAGGGAAAACTCAATCTGTTACAAGAGAGTAGAGGGGGAGGAGAAACATAAGATCCAACTATAATAGCAAAGCTCGCGATACATCAAGATCGTGCCAAATCAAGAACACGAGAGAGAGAGAGAGATCAAACACATAGCTACTGGTACATACCCTCAGCCCCGAGGGAGAACTACTACCTCCTCGTCATGGAGAGCACCGAGATGATGAAGATGGCCACCGGAGAGGGATTGCCCCCTCCGGCAGGGTGCCGGAACGGGTCTAGATTGGTTTTCGGTGGCTACGGAGGCTTCTGGCGGCGGAACTCCCGATCTATTGTGCTCTCCGATCGTTTTAGGGTATGTGGGTATATATAGGAGGAAGAAGTACGTCAGGGGAGCCACGAGGGCCCACGAGACAGGGGGCGCGCCCTAGGGGGGCGCCCCCCACCCTCGTGAGCACCTCGTTCCTTCCTTGACGTAGGGTCCAAGTCCATCGGGTGTGTTTCCTTCCAAAAATAACTTCTCCAGTTGATTTCGTTCCGTTTCGACTCCGTCTGATATTCCTTTTCTTCAAAACACTGAAATAGGCATAAAACAGCAAATCTGGGCTGGGCCTCCGGTTAATAGGTTAGTCCCAAAAATAATATAAAAGTGGATATTAAAGCCCAATATTGCCCAAAACAGTAGATAATATAGCATGGAGCAATCAAAAGTTATAGATACGCTGGAGATGTATCAGCACCGCCCCTCAATACCAGCACGCGCTTGGCCGGGTCGCTCGACCCGGCCAAGCCCCGCAAGCCGGCCAGACTAGCCGACCCGGCAAGACACGTCGACTCGGCCCCAACAACTAGTGCAAGACAGCCGAACCCGACACGACCAAAGTCTCCTCAACAAGCCAGCGCCACCCGTGGCGTGCTACGCAATCCAGCCGCGTGTCAACTCCCGTCCCATCCAGGCCGTATTATGGGGACGAGACTTCAATCAACGGTGACCGAGGCAACAGTGCCCCGCCCACGCCTCTGGTCAGCAGGAACGTGGCAACAGTGCCCCTCACCTACCCGCTGACCAGGGCCGGCGTGGCTATAGTGCCCCCGCCTTCACCGCTGACGACAGCAAGCGGCAACCTGACGGAGAGCACTGTACGTGACTCGACTCGGCCACGCCCTGACGATCGACAAGACGGCGCACAGTCCCCTAGGAATGCGGGGCCCGCACATAGGGGAACCCGGCGAACCACAAGCCCTCAGCGGGACCCAGCCCAGGTCCCCGGACACCGACAATACGGACCCACCAACTTGTAACATTACCATTGTACCCCCGGGGGGTTGGACTATAAAACCTCCCGGGAGCCCGCGATCATACGGGGGGCGAGCGAGAGGGCAAGCAGAAAACACATACGAGAGAAAAACAAGTAAGCATAGGACTAGCCACAAAATAGCAACACCGAAGAGAAGGAGCAGCCCAAGCCTTGGCCAGCTTCCTTCCTCCTCCATACAGCTCCAGGAGCAACATTGTACTATCGATCATCCAACTACACTCGGCAGGACTAGGGGTATTATCTCTCCGGAGAGCCCCGAACCTGGGTATGTCCAGCGTCCCGCGCCCGCACATGCTAACCTCGCCTCTGGAGTCCACCAGCGCCCTCGAGCCTCCTCCTCTCTTTAGCCATCCCTTGGCATCTGCCGTGCGCCCACCACGACAGTTGGCGCCCACCATGGGGCAGCTCGAGGAGCTGGCCGGGAGCATGCTTCAGACGAGGCCCTTCTCCTACACCGACGAGTCCGTTGCGCTAGCGGACGACGTCGTTGGCGCGCTTGCCGCCTCCTTCTCCGCGCTGCGCATCTTCGATGCGTTCGCGGCCGACGAGTACCCCCGCGAGGTGCTCAGCTACTCTGACTCTCCCCTCTCCCTCGGTGGCGGCGTTTCCGCCGGGGCAATGGACGTCCATGTGGAGGTCTTCGTCACCGGCAACGGCGCCTCCTCCTCGTCGAGCAAGATGAGGAAGGCTGCCGAAGCCAGGGCCGCAGCGGATCAGATCGAGCCATCCGATCCGTTGCGCGCCGTGATGCAGAGCCTCTCCATCCCCATCGGCACCGACGTCGACGCCACCAACGTCGCTGAGGCCCGAACCTAGCTCGAGGAAAGGCGCCAGCAGATGCTGGACCTGTCCGAGATGCTCGTCGCCACTCAGCATCGCCTGGACACCGCTCAGCTGGAGCATGATGCCGCCTACGGATTCACGCCCGCCACGGCCGAGCCAAGCCAGGTCGCCGATGTGCGTGCCCGTGGAGGAGCGATCGGCCTGGCCATCTGCGCCATCCCAACCGTCTACGAGACCCCAGCGAAGAACATGCGCGCTGCCCAGGCAGCCGCAGCCGGCCTGGACCAGCTCGCGGGTGAGGAGCTGAAAGAGAGCATCGGGCGGATGCGCGAACTCCTCCACGCCGCCAACACCCAGCAGGACCGCCTCAACCAGCTCGACAAGCCGGCGGGATCCGGCTCCGCCCGCCTTGGCGGGCCTGACGAACTTCTGCACACCGCTTCCTCACCACCTGGCAAGGCGCACTCCGGCCGAGCCCGGACTCAACGCGACCCGGCCGCTACAGCCGCCGGCGGATTGGGCAACGAGCCCGTCCTAGAGATCCAGCGCGCACCCGGCCAGCATGGCCGGTGTCCGGCTCCAACCGACACGCCCCCCCGTGGCCTGGCCGCAAGTCGACTCGGCCATCGCACCATCGACGACGCCGACGCTCGCCACTTGATACGTCCATTTTGCATCATGCTTTTATATCGATATTTATTGCATTATGGACTGTTATTTCACTTTATGTCACAATACTTATGGCTATTCTCTCTTATTTTATAAGGTTTGCATAAGGAGGGAGAATGCCGTCAGCTGGAATTCTGGGCTAGAAAAGGAGCAAATATTAGAGACCTATTCTGCGCAACTCCAAAAGTCCTGAAACTCCACGGAACACCCTAAAGTAAATAAAGAAAAATCCTCGCCAAAGATGAAGGCCAGGGGGCCCACACCCTTCTCACGAGGGTGGGGGTGCCCCCCTAGGGCGTGCCCCCTACCTCGTGGGCCCCCTGGTGGCTCTCCGACGTCCATCTTCTCCTATATGAAGTCTTTCGATGAGAAAAAAATAAGAGGGAACTTTTTGGGACGAGACTCCGCCGCCACGAGGCGGAACCTTGGCGGATCCAATCTAGAGCTCCGGCAGAGCTATTCTGCCGGGGATACTTCCCTACGGGAGGGGGAAATCATCACCATCGTCATCACCAACGCTCCTCTCATTGGGAGAGGGCAATCTCCATCAACATCTTCACCATCACCATCTCATCTCCAAACCCTAGTTCATCTCTTGTATCCAATTCTTGTCTCAAAGTCCGGGATTGGTGCTAGTAGGTTGCTAGTAGTGTTGATTACTCCTTGTAGTTGATGCTAATTGGTTTATTTGGTGGAAGATCATATGTTCAGATCCTATATGCATATTATTACCCCTCTGATTATGAACATGAATATGCTTTGTGAGTAATTACGTTTGTTCCTGAGGACAAGGGAGAAGTCTTGCTATGAGTAGTCATGTGAATTTGGTATTCGTTTGATATTTTGATAAGATGTATGTTGTCTAGCCTCTAGTAGTGTTATGTGAACGTTGACTACATAACACTTCACCATTATTTGGGCCTAGAGGAAGGCATTGGGAAGTAATAAGTAGATGATGGGTTGCTAGAGTGACAGAAGCTTAAACCCTAGTTTATGCGTTGCTTCGTAAGGGGCTGATTTGGACCCACATGTTTCATGCTATGGTTAGGTTTACCTTAATACTTTTGTTGTAGTTGCGGATGCTTGCAATAGAGGTTAATCATAAGTGGGATGCTTGTTCAAGTAAGAACAACACCCAAGCACCGGTCCACCCACATATCAAATTATCAAAGTATCGAACACGAATCATATGACCGTGATGAAAACTAGCTTGACGATATTCCCATGTGTCCTCGGGAGCGCTTTTCCTATTATAAGAGTTTGTTCCGGCTTGTCCTTAGCTACAAAAGGATTGGGCCACCTTGCTTCACTTTATTTACTTTTGTTACTCGTTGCTCGTTACAGTCTATCTTATCACAAAACTATCTGTTACCACTTATTTCAGTACTTGCAGAGAATACCTTGCTGAAAACCGCTTATCATTTCCTTCTGCTCCTCGTTGGGTTCGACACTCTTACTTATCGAAAGGACTACGATAGATCCCCTATACTTGTGGGTCATCAAGACTCTTTTCTGGCGTCGTTGCCGGGGAGTGTAGCGCCTTTGGTAGGTGGAATTTGGTAAGGAAAATTTTATATAGTGTGCTGAAATTTACTGTCACTTGTTACTATGGAAAGTAATTCTCTGAGGGGCTTGTTCGGGGTATCTTCACCCCGTCCAGTAGAGCAAAGAGTTTCTCCTCAACCTACTGAACCTATTGAAAATGAAACTCCTTTTGAATTTCCTTCGGGTATGATGGAAAAACTGCTAGCTAACCCTTTTACAAGAGATGGAACAAAGCATCCTGATGAGCACTTAATATATGTGGATGAAGTTTGTGGATTATTTAAGCTTGCAGGTATACCCGATGATGTTGCTAAGAAGAAGGTCTTCCCTTTATCTTTGAAGGGAGACACATTTATATGGTATAGGCTATGTGATGATATGAGATCATGGGACTATAAAAGATTGAAGTTGTAATTTCATCAAAAGTATTACCCTATGCATCTTGTTCATCGTGATCGCAATTATATATATAATTTCTGGCCTCGCGAAGCAGAAAGCATCGCTCAAGCTTGGGGGAGGCTTAAATCAATGTTATATTCATGCCCCAATCATGAGCTCTCGAGAGAAATAATTATGCAAAGTTTTTATGCTCGGCTTTCTGAAAACAATCGCACCATGCTCGATACTTCTTGTGCTGGCTCTTTTATGATGAAGACTATTGAATTCAAATGGAATTTATTGGATAGAATTAAACGCAACTCCGAAGATTGGGACCTCGACGAAGGTAAGGAGTCAGGTATGACACCTAAGTTTGATTGTGTTAAATCTTTTATGGATACCGATATTTTCCGTAAGTTTAGCACTAAATATGGACTTGACTCTGAGATAGTAGCTTCTTTCTGTGAATCTTTTTCTACTTATGTTGATCTCCCTAAGGAGAAGTGGTTTAAATATCATCCTCCCATAGAAGTAAAGGTAGCTGCACCTATTAAAGTTGAAGAAAAGACTGTCACTTATAATGATCCTATTGTTCCTACTTCTTATATTGAGAAACCACCTTTCCCTGTTAGAATAAAGGATCATGCTAAAGCTTCAACTGTTGTTCGTAAAAGCAATATTAGAACTTATACACCTCCTGAGCAAGTTAAAGTAGAACCTAATATTGCTATTGTTAAAGATCTCTTGTCTGATAATATTGATGGGCATGTTATTCAGTTCGAAGGTGAAACTACTAGAATTGCTAAACGTTGTGATAAAGATAAACATAGACCTGTGGTAGGCGTGCCTGTTATTTCTGTTAAAATAGGAGATAATTGTTATCATGGCTTATGTGATATGGGTGCTAGTGCTAGTGTAATACCTATTGACTTATATGAAGAAATTAAGAATGAAATTGCACCTACTAAGTGAGAAGATATTGATGTCACAATTAAACTTGCCAATAGAGATACTATTTCACCAATTGGAATTGTTAGAGATGTTGAAGTCTTGTGTGGGAAAACTAAATATCCTGCTGATTTTCTTGTTCTTGGTTCCCCACAAGATAGTTTTTGTCCCATTATATTTGGTAGACCCTTCTTAAATACTGTCAATGCTACCATAGATTGCACAAAGAATGTTGTTACTATTGGCTTGGATGATATGGTTCATGAGTTTAATTTCTCTAAATTTAGTAAACAACATCGCGAGGAAGAATTACCTAGTAAGGATGAAATTATTGGTCTTGCTTTTATTGCCGTACCTCCTAGTGATCCTTTAGAACACTATTTGCTAGACCATGAAAATGATATGTTCATGAATGAAAGAAGGGAAATAGATGAAGTATTCTTTAAACAGGAACCTATTCTGCATCACAATTTGCCTGTTGAAATTTTAGGGGATCCTCCTCCACCCAAGGGTGATCCCGTGTTTGAGCTTAAACCTTTGCCTGATAATCTTAAATATGCTTATCTTGATGAAAAGAAGATATATCCTGTTATTATTAGTGCTAACCTTTCAGAGCATGAAGAAGAAAGATTATTGAAAACTCTGAAGAAACATCGTGCTGCTATTGGACATACTCTTGTTGATCTTAAGGGCATTAGTCCCACTCTATGTCAACATAAAATAAATTTGGAAGAAGATGCCAAACCAGTTCGTGATCCTCAACGACGTCTGAATCCTAAAATGAAAGGAGTGGTAAGAAAAAAAATACTCAAGCTTCTGGAGGAAGGTATAATTTATCCCATTGCTGATAGTGAGTGGGTAAGTCCTATCCATTGTGTCCCTAAGAAGGGAGGTATTACTGTTGTTCCTAATGATAAAGATGAATTGATTCCACAAAGAATTATCACATGTTATAGGATGGTAATTGATTTCCGCAAATTAAATAAAGCTACTAAGAAAGATCATTACCCCTTACCTTTTATTGATCAAATGCTAGAAATATTATGCAAACATACACACTATTGCTTTCTAGATGGTTATTCTGGTTTCTCTCAAATACATGTGTCGGCTAGAGATCAATCAAAGACTACTTTTACATGACCTTTTGGTACTTTTGCTTATAGACATATGCCTTTTGGTTTATGTAATGCACCTGCTACCTTTCAAAGATGCATGATGGCTATATTCTCTGACTTTTGTGAAAAGATTTGTGAGGTTTTCATGGACGACTTTTCCGTCTATGGTTCCTATTTTGATGATTGCTTGAGAAATCTTGATCGAGTTTTGTAGAGATGTGAAGAAACTAATCTTGTCTTGAATTGGGAAAAGTGCCACTTTATGGTTAATGAAGGTATTGTCTTGGGGCACAAAGTTTCTGAAAGAGGTACTGAAGTTGATAAAGCCAAGGTTGATGCTATTGAAAAGATGCCATGTCCCAAGGACATCAAAGGTATAAGAAGTTTCCTTGGTCACGCCGGATTTTACAGGAGGTTCATTAAGGACTTCTCAAAAATTTCTCGGCCTCTGACTAATTTATTGCAAAAAGATATACCATTTGTCTTTGATGATGATTGTATAGAAGCATTTGAAATACTTAAGAAAGCATTAGTCTCTGCACCTGTTGTTCAGCCACCTGATTGGAATTTACCCTTTGAAATTATGTGTGATGCTAGTGATTATGCTGTAGGTGTTGTTCTAGGTCAAAGAGTTGATAATAAATTAAATGTTATTCATTATGCTAGTAAGACTCTAGACAATGCTCAAAGAAATTATGCTACTACTGAAAAAGAGCATTTAGCACTTGTATTTGCTTGTGATAAGTTCAGATCTTATATTGTTGATTCTAAAGTAACTAGTCACACTGATCATGCTGCTATTAAATATCTTATGGAAAAGAAAGATGCTAAACCTAGACTTATTAGATGGGTTCTCTTGCTACAAGAATTTGATTTGAATATTGTTGATAGAAAGGGAGCTGAGAACCCCGTTGCAGACAACTTGTCTAGGTTAGAGAATGTTCTTGATGACCCACTACCTATTAATGATGACTTTCCTGATGAACAATTAAATGTTATAAGTACTTCTCGTAGTACTCCATGGTATGCTGATTATGCTAATTATATAGTTGCTAAATTTATACCACCTAGCTTCACATACCAGCAAAAGAAAAAGTTTTTCTATGACTTGAGACATTACTTTTGGGATGACCCACATCTTTATAAAGAAGGAGTAGATGGTGTTATTAGACGTTGTGTACCTGAGCATGAACAGGAACAGATCCTATGCAAGTGTCATTCCGAGTCTTATGGAGGACACCACGCTGGAGATAGAACTGCACATAAGGTATTGCAATCCGGTTTTTATTGGCCTACTCTCTTCAAGGATGCCCGTAAGTTTGTCTTGTCTTGTGATGAATGTCAAAGAATTGGTAATATTAGTAGACGTCAAGAAATGCCTATGAAT